>NC_068445.1:40637917-40670417 GCF_023373465.1 Oncorhynchus keta | reverse complement strand
CCTGGGCTGGCTGGGCCTTCCGCCACCTTGTGATGTTTACAAGTATTACAACAGGGGACTGAGCTGCAGCTGTACAAACACTGGTCCTCCTGATGGAGAAGGGTTAGATTGCTCCAGTCCCCCTCAGTGTCTCCTCTTCTGCTGGGCTTCACAGCCCCCAGATACCTGGACAACAACAGTGACAACAGGTTATCACTATCGGTGCAGGATTCACCCCCAGATACCTGGACAACAACAGGTTATCACTATCGGTGCAGGATTCCACTCCAGATACCTGGACAACAACAGGTTATCTCTATCGGTGCAGGATTCCACTCCAGATACCTGGACAACAACAGGTTATCTCTATCGGTGCAGGATTCACCCCAGATACCTGGACAACAACAGGTTATCTCTATCGGTGCAGGATTCCACTCCAGATACCTGGACAACAACAGGTTATCTCTATCGGTGCAGGATTCACCCCCAGATACCTGGACAACAACAGGTTATCTCTATCGGTGCAGGATTCCACTCCAGATACCTGGACAACAACAGGTTATCTCTATCGGTGCAGGATTCCACCCCAGATACCTGGACAACAACAGGTTATCTCTATCGGTGCAGGATTCCACTCCAGATACCTGGACAACAACAGGTTATCTCTATCGGTGCAGGATTCCACTCCAGATACCTGGTGATGTAGTGATGTACCTGTTTGTATTAGTGATGTACCTGTTTGTATTAGTGATGTACCTGTTTGTATTAGTGATGTACCTGTTTGTATTAGTGTATTAGTGATGTACCTGTTTGTATTAGTGATGTACCTGTTTGTATTAGTGATGTACCTGTTTGTATTAGTGATGTACCTGTTTGTATTAGTGATGTACCTGTTTGTTTTAGTGATGTACCTGTTTGTTTTAGTGATGTACCTGTTTGTTTTAGTGATGTACCTGTTTGTATTAGTGATGTACCTGTTTGTTTTAGTGATGTACCTGTTTGTTTTAGTGATGTACCTGTTTGTTTTAGTGATGTACCTGTTTGTATTAGTGATGTACCTGTTTGTTTTAGTGATGTACCTGTTTGTATTAGTGTATTAGTGATGTACCTGTTTGTATTAGTGATTTACCTGTTTGTATTAGTGTATTAGTGATGTACCTGTTTGTATTTGTGATTTACCTCTTTATATTAGTGTATTAGTGATGTACCTGTTTGTATTAGTGAAGTACCTGTTTGTATTAGTGATTTACCTGTTTATATTAGTGTATTAGTGATGTACCTGTTTGTATTAGTGAAGTACCTGTTTGTATTAGTGAAGTACCTGTTTGTATTAGTGATTTACCTGTTTGTTTTAGTGTATTAGTGAAGTACCTGTTTGTATTAGTGATGTACCTGTTTGTATTAGTGATTAGTGATGTACCTGTTTATATTAGTGTATTAGTGATGTACCTGTTTGTATTAGTGATTTACCTGTTTGTATTAGTGATGTACCTGTTTGTTTTAGTGTATTAGTGATGTACCTGTTTGTATTAGTGATGTACCTGTTTGTATTAGTGTATTAGTGATGTACCTGTTTGTATTAGTGATTTACCTGTTTATATTAGTGTATTAGTGATGTACCTGTTTGTATTAGTGATGTACCTGTTTGTATTAGTGATGTACCTGTTTGTATTAGTGATGTACCTGTTTGTATTAGTGATGTACCTGTTTGTATTAGTGATGTACCTGTTTGTATTAGTGATGTACCTGTTTGTATTAGTGTATTAGTGATGTACCTGTTTGTATTAGTGATTTACCTGTTTGTTTTAGTGATTTACCTGTTTCTATTAGTGATGTACCTGTTTGTATTAGTGTATTAGTGATGTACCTGTTTGTATTAGTGATGTACCTGTTTGTTTTAGTGATTTACCTGTTTCTATTAGTGATGTACCTGTTTGTATTAGTGTATTAGTGATGTACCTGTTTGTATTAGTGTATTAGTGATGTACCTGTTTGTATTAGTGTATTAGTGATGTACCTGTTTGTATTAGTGATTTACCTGTTTGTTTTAGTGATGTACCTGTTTGTATTAGTGATGTACCTGTTTGTATTAGTGTATTAGTGATGTACCTGTTTGTATTAGTGATTTACCTGTTTATATTAGTGTATTAGTGATGTACCTGTTTGTATTAGTGATTTACCTGTTTGTTTTAGTGTATTAGTGAAGTACCTGTTTGTATTAGTGATGTACCTGTTTGTATTAGTGATGTACCTGTTTGTATTAGTGATTTACCTGTTTATATTAGTGTATTAGTGATGTACCTGTTTGTATTAGTGATGTACCTGTTTGTTTTAGTGATGTACCTGTTTGTTTTAGTGATTTACCTGTTTGTATTAGTGATGTACCTGTTTGTATTAGTGTATTAGTGATGTACCTGTTTGTATTAGTGATTTACCTTTTTATATTAGTGTATTAGTGATGTACCTGTTTGTATTAGTGATTTACCTGTTTGTTTTAGTGTATTAGTGAAGTACCTGTTTGTATTAGTGATGTACCTGTTTGTATTAGTGTATTAGTGATGTACCTGTTTGTATTAGTGATGTACCTGTTTGTATTAGTGATGTACCTGTTTGTTTTAGTGTATTAGTGATGTACCTGTTTGTATTAGTGATTTACCTGTTTATATTAGTGTATTAGTGATGTACCTGTTTGTATTAGTGATTTACCTGTTTATATTAGTGTATTAGTGATGTACCTGTTTGTATTAGTGAAGTACCTGTTTGTATTAGTGATGTACCTGTTTGTATTAGTGTATTAGTGAAGTACCTGTTTGTATTAGTGATGTACCTGTTTGTATTAGTGATGTACCTGTTTGTATTAGTGCATTAAGTACCTGTTTGTATTAGTGAAGTACTTGTTTGTATTAGTGATGTACCTGTTTGTATTAGTGCAGTACCTGTTTGTATTAGTGAAGTACCTGTTTGTATTAGTGATTTACCTGTTTGTATTAGTGTATTAGTGAAGTACCTGTTTGTATTAGTGATGTACCTGTTTGTATTAGTGTATTAGTGATGTACCTGTTTGTATTAGTGATTTACCTGTTTATATTAGTGATGTACCTGTTTGTATTAGTGTATTAGTGAAGTACCTGTTTGTATTAGTGATGTACCTGTTTGTATTAGTGTATTAGTGATGTACCTGTTTGTATTAGTGATTTACCTGTTTATATTAGTGTATTAGTGATGTACCTGTTTGTATTAGTGATGTACCTGTTTGTATTAGTGATGTACCTGTTTGTATTGGTGTATTAGTGAAGTACCTGTTTGTATTAGTGATGTACCTGTTTGTATTAGTGATGTACCTGTTTGTATTAGTGCAGTACCTGTTTGTATTAGTGAAGTACCTGTTTGTATTAGTGAAGTACCTGTTTGTATTAGTGAAGTACCTGTTTGTATTAGTGATTTACCTGTTTGTTTTAGTGTATTAGTGAAGTACCTGTTTGTATTAGTGATGTACCTGTTTGTATTAGTGTATTAGTGATGTACCTGTTTGTATTAGTGATTTACCTGTTTGTATTAGTGATGTACCTGTTTGTATTAGTGATTTACCTGTTTGTATTAGTGATGTACCTGTTTGTATTAGTGATGTACCTGTTTGTATTAGTGATTTACCTGTTTGTATTAGTGATGTACCTGTTTGTATTAGTGATTTACCTGTTTGTATTAGTGATGTACCTGTTTGTATTAGTGATTTACCTGTTTGTATTAGTGATGTACCTGTTTGTATTAGTGATTTACCTGTTTGTATTAGTGATGTACCTGTTTGTATTAGTGATTTACCTGTTTGTATTAGTGATGTACCTGTTTGTATTAGTGATGTACCTGTTTGTATTAGTGATTTACCTGTTTATATTAGTGTATTAGTGATGTACCTGTTTGTATTAGTGATGTACCTGTTTGTATTAGTGATTTACCTGTTTGTATTAGTGTATTAGTGATGTACCTGTTTGTTTTAGTGATGTACCTGTTTGTATTAGTGATTTACCTGTTTATATTAGTGTATTAGTGATGTACCTGTTTGTATTAGTGATGTACCTGTTTGTATTAGTGTATTAGTGATGTACCTGTTTGTATTAGTGATTTACCTGTTTATATTAGTGTATTAGTGATGTACCTGTTTGTTTTAGTGATGTACCTGTTTGTTTTAGTGATGTACCTGTTTGTTTTAGTGATGTACCTGTTTGTATTAGTGATGTACCTGTTTGTTTTAGTGATGTACCTGTTTGTTTTAGTGATGTACCTGTTTGTTTTAGTGATGTACCTGTTTGTATTAGTGATGTACCTGTTTGTTTTAGTGATGTACCTGTTTGTATTAGTGTATTAGTGATGTACCTGTTTGTATTAGTGTATTAGTGATGTACCTGTTTGTATTAGTGATTTACCTGTTTGTATTAGTGTATTAGTGATGTACCTGTTTGTATTTGTGATTTACCTCTTTATATTAGTGTATTAGTGATGTACCTGTTTGTATTAGTGAAGTACCTGTTTGTATTAGTGATGTACCTGTTTGTTTTAGTGTATTAGTGATGTACCTGTTTGTATTAGTGATTTACCTGTTTATATTAGTGTATTAGTGATGTACCTGTTTGTATTAGTGAAGTACCTGTTTGTATTAGTGAAGTACCTGTTTGTATTAGTGATTTACCTGTTTGTTTTAGTGTATTAGTGAAGTACCTGTTTGTATTAGTGATGTACCTGTTTGTATTAGTGTATTAGTGATGTACCTGTTTGTATTAGTGATGTACCTGTTTGTATTAGTGATTTACCTGTTTGTATTAGTGATGTACCTGTTTGTATTAGTGATGTACCTGTTTGTATTAGTGATGTACCTGTTTGTATTAGTGTATTAGTGATGTACCTGTTTGTATTAGTGATTTACCTGTTTATATTAGTGTATTAGTGATGTACCTGTTTGTATTAGTGATGTACCTGTTTGTATTAGTGATGTACCTGTTTGTATTAGTGATGTACCTGTTTGTATTAGTGATGTACCTGTTTGTATTAGTGATGTACCTGTTTGTATTAGTGTATTAGTGATGTACCTGTTTGTATTAGTGATTTACCTGTTTGTTTTAGTGATGTACCTGTTTATATTAGTGATGTACCTGTTTGTATTAGTGTATTAGTGATGTACCTGTTTGTTTTAGTGATGTACCTGTTTGTTTTAGTGATTTACCTGTTTGTATTAGTGATGTACCTGTTTGTATTAGTGTATTAGTGATGTACCTGTTTGTATTAGTGATTTACCTTTTTATATTAGTGTATTAGTGATGTACCTGTTTGTATTAGTGATTTACCTGTTTGTATTAGTGATGTACCTGTTTGTATTAGTGATTTACCTGTTTGTATTAGTGATGTACCTGTTTGTATTAGTGATTTACCTGTTTATATTAGTGTATTAGTGATGTACCTGTTTGTATTAGTGATTTACCTGTTTATATTAGTGTATTAGTGATGTACCTGTTTGTATTAGTGATGTACCTGTTTGTATTAGTGTATTAGTGATGTACCTGTTTGTATTAGTGATTTACCTGTTTATATTAGTGTATTAGTGATGTACCTGTTTGTATTAGTGATGTACCTGTTTGTATTAGTGATGTACCTGTTTGTATTAGTGTATTAGTGATGTACCTGTTTGTATTAGTGATTTACCTGTTTATATTAGTGTATTAGTGATGTACCTGTTTGTATTAGTGATTTACCTGTTTATATTAGTGTATTAGTGATGTACCTGTTTGTATTAGTGATTTACCTGTTTATATTAGTGTATTAGTGATGTACCTGTTTGTATTAGTGATGTACCTGTTTGTATTAGTGTATTAGTGATGTACCTGTTTGTATTAGTGATGTACCTGTTTGTATTAGTGTATTAGTGAAGTACCTGTTTGTATTAGTGATGTACCTGTTTGTATTAGTGTATTAGTGATGTACCTGTTTGTATTAGTGATTTACCTGTTTGTATTAGTGAAGTACCTGTTTGTATTAGTGATGTACCTGTTTGTATTAGTGTATTAGTGATGTACCTGTTTGTTTTAGTGATTTACCTGTTTGTATTAGTGATGTACCTGTTTGTATTAGTGTATTAGTGATGTACCTGTTTGTATTAGTGATGTACCTGTTTGTTTTAGTGATGTACCTGTTTGTATTAGTGATTTACCTGTTTATATTAGTGTATTAGTGATGTACCTGTTTGTATTAGTGATGTACCTGTTTGTATTAGTGATGTACCTGTTTGTATTAGTGTATTAGTGAAGTACCTGTTTGTATTAGTGATGTACCTGTTTGTATTAGTGATGTACCTGTTTGTATTAGTGCAGTACCTGTTTGTATTAGTGAAGTACCTGTTTGTATTAGTGATGTACCTGTTTGTATTAGTGCAGTACCTGTTTGTATTAGTGAAGTACCTGTTTGTATTAG
This sequence comes from Oncorhynchus keta, assembly GCF_023373465.1. Lineage (NCBI taxonomy): Eukaryota > Metazoa > Chordata > Actinopteri > Salmoniformes > Salmonidae > Oncorhynchus > Oncorhynchus keta. The sequence continues at coordinate 40,663,982 of NC_068445.1, read as the reverse complement.
TGATTTACCTGTTTGTATTAGTGTATTAGTGAAGTACCTGTTTGTATTAGTGATGTACCTGTTTGTATTAGTGTATTAGTGATGTACCTGTTTGTATTAGTGATTTACCTGTTTATATTAGTGATGTACCTGTTTGTATTAGTGTATTAGTGAAGTACCTGTTTGTATTAGTGATGTACCTGTTTGTATTAGTGTATTAGTGATGTACCTGTTTGTATTAGTGATTTACCTGTTTGTATTAGTGATGTACCTGTTTGTATTAGTGTATTAGTGATGTACCTGTTTGTATTAGTGATTTACCTGTTTATATTAGTGTATTAGTGATGTACCTGTTTGTATTAGTGATGTACCTGTTTGTATTAGTGATGTACCTGTTTGTATTAGTGAAGTACCTGTTTGTATTAGTGAAGTACCTGTTTGTATTAGTGATGTACCTGTTTGTATTAGTGATTTACCTGTTTGTATTAGTGTATTAGTGATGTACCTGTTTGTTTTAGTGTATTAGTGAAGTACCTGTTTGTATTAGTGATGTACCTGTTTGTATTAGTGTATTAGTGATGTACCTGTTTGTATTAGTGATTTACCTGTTTGTATTAGTGATGTACCTGTTTGTATTAGTGATTTACCTGTTTGTATTAGTGATGTACCTGTTTGTATTAGTGATGTACCTGTTTGTATTAGTGATTTACCTGTTTGTATTAGTGATGTACCTGTTTGTATTAGTGATGTACCTGTTTGTATTAGTGATTTACCTGTTTGTATTAGTGATGTACCTGTTTGTATTAGTGATTTACCTGTTTGTATTAGTGATGTACCTGTTTGTATTAGTGATTTACCTGTTTGTATTAGTGATGTACCTGTTTGTATTAGTGATTTACCTGTTTGTATTAGTGATGTACCTGTTTGTATTAGTGATTTACCTGTTTGTATTAGTGATGTACCTGTTTGTATTAGTGATGTACCTGTTTGTATTAGTGATTTACCTGTTTGTATTAGTGTATTAGTGATTTACCTGTTTGTTTTAGTGATGTACCTGTTTGTATTAGTGATTTACCTGTTTGTTTTAGTGATTTACCTGTTTGTATTAGTGATGTACCTGTTTGTATTAGTGATTTACCTGTTTATATTAGTGTATTAGTGAAGTACCTGTTTGTATTAGTGAAGTACCTGTTTGTATTAGTGATTTACCTGTTTGTATTAGTGATTTACCTGTTTATATTAGTGTATTAGTGATGTACCTGTTTGTATTAGTGATGTACCTGTTTGTATTAGTGATGTACCTGTTTGTATTAGTGTATTAGTGATGTACCTGTTTGTATTAGTGTATTAGTGATGTACCTGTTTGTATTAGTGTATTAGTGATGTACCTGTTTGTATTAGTGATGTACCTGTTTGTATTAGTGATTTACCTGTTTATATTAGTGTATTAGTGATGTACCTGTTTGTATTAGTGATGTACCTGTTTGTATTAGTGATGTACCTGTTTGTATTAGTGATTTACCTGTTTGTTTTAGTGATGTACCTGTTTATATTAGTGATGTACCTGTTTGTATTAGTGTATTAGTGATGTACCTGTTTATATTAGTGATTTACCTGTTTGTATTAGTGATTTACCTGTTTGTTTTAGTGATGTACCTGTTTGTTTTAGTGATTTACCTGTTTGTATTAGTGATGTACCTGTTTGTATTAGTGTATTAGTGATGTACCTGTTTGTATTAGTGATTTACCTGTTTATATTAGTGTATTAGTGATGTACCTGTTTGTATTAGTGATGTACCTGTTTGTATTAGTGATGTACCTGTTTGTATTAGTGATGTACCTGTTTGTATTAGTGATGTACCTGTTTGTATTAGTGATGTACCTGTTTGTATTAGTGATGTACCTGTTTGTATTAGTGATGTACCTGTTTGTATTAGTGTATTAGTGATGTACCTGTTTGTATTAGTGATGTACCTGTTTGTTTTAGTGATGTACCTGTTTGTATTAGTGATGTACCTGTTTGTATTAGTGTATTAGTGATGTACCTGTTTGTATTAGTGATGTACCTGTTTGTATTAGTGATGTACCTGTTTGTATTAGTGATGTACCTGTTTGTATTAGTGTATTAGTGATGTACCTGTTTGTATTAGTGTATTAGTGATGTACCTGTTTGTATTAGTGTATTAGTGATGTACCTGTTTGTATTAGTGATTTACCTGTTTGTTTTAGTGATGTACCTGTTTGTTTTAGTGATTTACCTGTTTGTATTAGTGATGTACCTGTTTGTATTAGTGATTTACCTGTTTATATTAGTGTATTAGTGAAGTACCTGTTTGTATTAGTGATGTACCTGTTTGTTTTAGTGTATTAGTGAAGTACCTGTTTGTATTAGTGATTTACCTGTTTATATTAGTGTATTAGTGATGTACCTGTTTGTATTAGTGATTTACCTGTTTATATTAGTGTATTAGTGATGTACCTGTTTGTATTAGTGATGTACCTGTTTGTATTAGTGTATTAGTGATGTACCTGTTTGTATTAGTGATTTACCTGTTTGTATTAGTGTATTAGTGAAGTACCTGTTTGTATTAGTGATTTACCTGTTTATATTAGTGTATTAGTGATGTACCTGTTTGTATTAGTGATTTACCTGTTTATATTAGTGTATTAGTGATGTACCTGTTTGTATTAGTGATGTACCTGTTTGTATTAGTGTATTAGTGATGTACCTGTTTGTATTAGTGATTTACCTGTTTGTATTAGTGATGTACCTGTTTGTATTAGTGTATTAGTGAAGTACCTGTTTGTATTAGTGATGTACCTGTTTGTATTAGTGATGTACCTGTTTGTATTAGTGATGTACCTGTTTGTATTAGTGTATTAGTGATGTACCTGTTTGTATTAGTGATGTACCTGTTTGTATTAGTGATGTACCTGTTTGTATTAGTGATGTACCTGTTTGTATTAGTGATTTACCTGTTTGTATTAGTGATGTACCTGTTTGTATTAGTGATGTACCTGTTTGTATTAGTGATTTACCTGTTTGTATTAGTGATTTACCTGTTTATATTAGTGTATTAGTGATGTACCTGTTTGTATTAGTGATGTACCTGTTTGTATTAGTGATGTACCTGTTTGTATTAGTGATTTACCTGTTTGTATTAGTGATGTACCTGTTTGTATTAGTGTATTAGTGATGTACCTGTTTGTATTAGTGATGTACCTGTTTGTATTAGTGTATTAGTGATGTACCTGTTTGTATTAGTGATTTACCTGTTTATATTAGTGTATTAGTGATGTACCTGTTTGTTTTAGTGATGTACCTGTTTGTATTAGTGATGTACCTGTTTGTATTAGTGTATTAGTGATGTACCTGTTTGTATTAGTGATGTACCTGTTTGTATTAGTGATGTACCTGTTTGTATTAGTGATGTACCTGTTTGTATTAGTGAAGTACCTGTTTGTATTAGTGATGTACCTGTTTGTATTAGTGATTTACCTGTTTGTATTAGTGTATTAGTGATGTACCTGTTTGTTTTAGTTATTAGTGACCTGTTTGTATTAGTGATGTACCTGTTTGTATTAGTGTATTAGTGATGTACCTGTTTGTATTAGTGATTTACCTGTTTGTATTAGTGATGTACCTGTTTGTATTAGTGATTTACCTGTTTGTATTAGTGATGTACCTGTTTGTATTAGTGATGTACCTGTTTGTATTAGTGATTTACCTGTTTGTATTAGTGATGTACCTGTTTGTATTAGTGATGTACCTGTTTGTATTAGTGTTTACCTGTTTGTAGTGATGTACCTGTTTGTATTAGTGATTTACCTGTTTGTATTAGTGATGTACCTGTTTGTATTAGTGATGTACCTGTTTGTATTAGTGATTTACCTGTTTGTTTAGTGATGTACCTGTTTGTATTAGTGATGTACCTGTTTGTATTAGTGATGTACCTGTTTGTATTAGTGTATTAGTGATGTACCTGTTTGTTTTAGTGATGTACCTGTTTGTATTAGTGATTTACCTGTTTATATTAGTGTATTAGTGATGTACCTGTTTGTATTAGTGATTTACCTGTTTATATTAGTGTATTAGTGATGTACCTGTTTGTATTAGTGAAGTACCTGTTTGTATTAGTGTATTAGTGATGTACCTGTTTGTATTAGTGATTTACCTGTTTATATTAGTGTATTAGTGATGTACCTGTTTGTATTAGTGATGTACCTGTTTGTATTAGTGATGTACCTGTTTGTATTAGTGTATTAGTGATGTACCTGTTTGTATTAGTGATTTACCTGTTTATATTAGTGTATTAGTGATGTACCTGTTTGTATTAGTGATGTACCTGTTTATATTAGTGTTTTAGTGATGTACCTGTTTATATTAGTGTATTAGTGATGTACCTGTTTGTATTGGTGATGTACCTGTTTGTATTAGTGATTTACCTGTTTGTATTAGTGTATTAGTGATGTACCTGTTTGTATTAGTGATGTACCTGTTTGTATTAGTGATGTACCTGTTTGTATTAGTGTATTAGTGAAGTACCTGTTTGTATTAGTGTATTAGTGAAGTACCTGTTTGTATTAGTGTATTAGTGAAGTACCTGTTTGTATTAGTGATTTACCTGTTTGTATTAGTGTATTAGTGAAGTACCTGTTTGTATTAGTGATTTACCTGTTTGTATTAGTGTATTAGTGATGTACCTGTTTGTATTAGTGTATTAGTGATGTACCTGTTTGTATTAGTGTATTAGTGATGTACCTGTTTGTTTTAGTGATTTACCTGTTTATATTAGTGTATTAGTGATGTACCTGTTTGTTTTAGTGATGTACCTGTTTGTATTAGTGATTTACCTGTTTGTATTAGTGATGTACCTGTTTGTATTAGTGATGTACCTGTTTGTATTAGTGATTTACCTGTTTATATTAGTGTATTAGTGATGTACCTGTTTGTATTAGTGATGTACCTGTTTGTATTAGTGATGTACCTGTTTGTATTAGTGATTTACCTGTTTATATTAGTGTATTAGTGATGTACCTGTTTGTTTTAGTGATGTACCTGTTTGTATTAGTGATTTACCTGTTTGTATTAGTGATTTACCTGTTTATATTAGTGTATTAGTGATGTCCCTGTTTGTTTTAGTGATTTACCTGTTTGTATTAGTGTGTTAGTGAAGTACCTGTTTGTATTAGTGATTTACCTGTTTATATTAGTGTATTAGTGATGTCCCTGTTTGTATTAGTGATGTAGTGTACCTGGGTCCAGTCCGGGAACAGAGGATGCCGGTCCAGTTCTTCCAGCAGCCCTGATCAAACGGGTTCTTATCATCAGGCTCAAAATAGGGCTCCTACAGAGGAGAGAGACAGAGAGGGAGAGATGGGGTACCAGATTATAATACATCCTCAGTCAACAGAATGATGCTCCAATTAGTGTGTGTGTGTGTGTGTGTGTGTGTGTGTGTGTGTGTGTGTGTGTGTGTGTGTGTGTGTGTGTGTGTGCGTGCGTGCGTGCGTGCGTGTGTGTGTGTGTGTGTGACGGGGAGAGAGTGTGTGCGTGCTGCGTACGTGTAGCGTGCGTGCGTGCGTGCGTGCGTGCGTGCGTGCGTGCGTGCGTGCGTGCGTGCGTGCGTGCGTGCGTGCGTGCGTGCGTGCGTGCGTGCGTGCGTGCGTGCGTGCGTGCGCGACGGGGAGAGAGTGTAGTGACTTACTATAGTAGAGGATGGCTCTCCATTGGAGATCAGCTTGATGTTGCTGAAGAGTATAACCAAGACCAAGAGCACACAGGCCAGGCTGGTAACCATGACGACCACACTGGTCAGTTAAGGTTTAAAGAGAATAGTATGCGTACACTTTGGGACTGTGACCCGTGTGTGTGTGTGTGTGTGTGTGTGTGTGTGTGTGTGTGTGTGTGTGTGTGTGTGTGTGTGTGTGTGTGTGTGTGTGTGTGTGTGTGTGTGTGTGTGTGTGTGTGTGTGTGTGTGTGGATACGTGGTGGCGTGGGGCAGGCTGAAGGGCTGGTGCAGGGTGAGGAGGGTGAGGAAGAGGTAGAACAGCGAGGAGGAGAGGACCAGGAGCAGGTATGACGTCAGCAGAAGGAGGAAGAGCAGGAACACAGGGTAGTTACGTCTCCCCACGCAGTTATTCAGCCACTCACAGTGGTGGTCGAACCGCTGTGTAACACACACACACAGAGAGACACACAACCAGACAGACAACATACACACACACACACACACACAGAGAAAAGACACACACAACATGTGCAAACAGAGCTGATGATAGCACATAAAGCCTGAGACTACATGAGATAAAGATAATATACTGGGGGAGTTAGATAATGATAATGAACAGGAGGAGTTAGATAATGATAATGAACAGGGGGAGGTAGATAATATACAATGGGAGGTAGATAATGATAATGAACAGGAGGGGTTAGATAATGATAATGAACAGGAGGAGTTAGATAATGATAATGAACAGGAGGAGTTAGATAATGATAATGAACAGGAGGGGTTAGATGATGATAATATACTGGGGTAGGTAGATAATGATAATGAACAGGGGGAGGTAGATAATATACAAGGGGAGGTAGATAATGATAATGAACAGGGGGAGTTAGATAATGATAAAGAACAGGAGGAGTTAGATAATGATAATGAACAGGGGGAGGTAGATAATATACAAGGGGAGGTAGATAATGATAATGAACAGGAGGAGTTAGATAATGATAATGAACAGGGGGAGGTAGATAATATACAGGGGGGGTAGGTAATGATAATGAACAGGAGGCATTAGATAATTATAATGAACAGGGGGAGGTAGATAATATACAGGGGGAGGTAGATAATATACAGGGGGAGGTGGATAATGATAATGAACAGGGGAGGTAGATAATGATAATGAACAGGGGGAGGTAGATAATATACTGGGGGAGGTAGATAATGATAATGAACAGGGGGAGTTAGATAATGATAATGAACTGGGGGGTAGATAATGATAATGAACAGGAGGAATTAGATCATGATAATGAACAGGAGGAGTTAGATAATGATCATGAACAGGGGGAGGTAGATAATATACAGGGGGAGGTAGATAATATACAGGGGGAGGTGGATAATGATAATGAACAGGGGGAGGTAGAAAATGATAATGAACAGGGGGAGGTAGATAATATACAAGGGGAGGTAGATAATGATAATGAACAGGGGGAGGTAGATAATATACAAGGGGAGGTAGTTAATGATAATGAACAGGAGGAGTTAGATAATGATAATGAACAGGAGGAGTTAGATAATGATAATGAACAGGAGGAGTTAGATAATGATCATGAACAGGGGGAGGTAGATAATATACAGGGGGAGGTAGATAATGATAATGAACAGGGGGAGGTAGATAATTTACAGGGGGAGGTGGATTATGATAATGAACAGGGGAGGTAGATAATGATAATGAACAGGGGGAGGTAGAAAATGATAATGAACAGGGGGAGGTAGATAATATACAATGGGAGGTAGATAATGATAATGAACAGGAGGAGTTAGATAATGATAATGAACAGGAGGAGTTAGATAATGATAATGAACAGGAGGAGTTAGATAATGATAATGAACAGGGGAGGTAGATAATATACAGGGGTAGATAATGATAATGAACAGGAGGAGTAGATAATGATAATGAACAGGGGAGGTAGATAATTTACAGGGGGAGGTGGATAATGATAATGAACAGGGGAGGTAGATAATGATAATGAACAGGGGGAGGTAGAAAATGATCATGAACAGGGGGAGGTAGATAATATACAAGGGGAGGTAGATAATGATATTGAACAGGGGGAGGTAGATAATGATAATGAACAGGAGGGTAGGTAATATACAGGGGGAGGTAGATAATGATAATGATCAGGGGGTGGTAGATAATATACTGGGGAGGTAGATAATACACAGGGGGAGGTAGATAATGATAATGAACAGGAGGAGGTAGATAATATGCAGGGGGATGTAGATAATGATAATGAACAGGGGGAGGTGGGGGTGGTAGATAATGATAACAAACAGGAGGAGGTAGATAATATACTGGGGGAGGTAGATAATACACAGGGGGAGGTAGATAATGATAATGAACAGGAGGAGGTAGATAATATACAGGGGGATGTAGATAATGATAATGAAAAGGGGAGGTAGATAATACACAGGGGAGGTAGATAATGATAATGAACAGGAGGAGGTAGATAATATACTGGGGGAGGTAGATAATACACAGGGGGAGGTAGATCATGCACAGGGGGAGTTAGATGATGATAATGAACAAGGGGAGGTAGATAATATACAGGGGGATGTAGATAATGATAATGAACAGGGGGAGTTAGATGATGATAATGAACAAGGGGAGGTAGATAATATACTGGGGGAGGTAGATAATGATAATGAACAGGAGGAGGTAGATAATATACTGGGGTAGGTAGATAATGATAATGAACAGGGGGAGGTAGATCATATACAAGGGGAGGTAGATAATGATAATGAACAGGAGGAGTTAGATAATGATAATGAACAGGAGGAGTTAGATAATGATCATGAACAGGGGGAGGTAGATAATATACAGGGGGTAGATAATGAAAATGAACAGGAGGCATTAGATAATTATAATGAACAGGGGGAGGAAGATAATATACAGGGGGAGGTAGATAATATACAGGGGGAGGTAGATAATGAACAGGGGGAGGTAGATAATATACATGGGGAGGTGGATAATGATAATGAACAGGGGAGGTAGATAATGATAATGAACAGGGGGAGGTCGATAATATACAAGGGGAGGTAGATAATGATAATGCACAGGGGGAGGTAGATAATGAACAGGGGGGTAGGTAATATACAGGGAGGTAGATAATGATAATGAACAGGAGGAGTTAGATAATGATAATGAACATGGGGAGGTAGATAATATTACAGGGGGAGGTAGATGATGATAAAGAACAGGGGGGGGGTAGATAATGATAAAGAACAGGGGGGGTAGATAATGAACAGGGGTAGGTAGATAATGATAATGAACAGGGGGAGGTAGATAATGAGCAGGGGTAGGTAGATAATGATAAAGAACAGGGGGGGGGTAGATAATGAATAGAGGGAGAGAGCTGGATAGTAAACAGGGTGAGGTAGGTAAGGAAAATGAAGAGGGGGGCAGGTAATGATATTGAAGGTAGGTAGATTAAGATAAAGCCATTTTGATGACACTTTACTGAATTGTGGTTCCAGTCTGATATGTTTGCTACACTCATTTCAATACAACTCACGTCCACACATGCATTGCAGCGACGGCAGTGCCATGCAGCAGGGGGAAGGTAGATCTCACACCTACTGCACCAGTCCATATCATACCTCTGACCATTCACTACCACATAGGCCACCTCTACTGTGCCTGGCCATGGGGGGCCTGAGAGAGAGGAAAGAGAGGTAGAAGACAAAAAAGAAGAAGAGAGAGAGAGAGGCTTTATAAACATTGCTCCTTCATGGTAATTTCTGGATAACAATGTAGCAACTTTAAAGGAGAATCTGGAGCAGGACTTGACTCAACAACTCTGCAGCTCAGATACAGATGTAGGATCTTAATTTGACCAGTTTCTCACAGCAGGAAAATAATCCTACAGCAATAGGAAATTACTGTGTGAATTGTAATTAATGGACATTCATGTATGGGTTGATCATTCTGAAATGGCTGGCTAGTTAGCGATGCATGCTAGTGGCATTTCAATCGCTGACGTCACTCGCCCCGAGACCTTGAAGTAGTTGTTTCCCTTGCTCTGCATCGCTGCAGCTTTTATGGAGTGACAGGTAATGATGCTGCCAGGGTGACTGTTGTTGATGTGTGCCAAGGGTCCCTGGTTCAAGCCCAGGTTGGGGAGAGGAGAGGGACAGAAGCTGCGTTGTTACAAGGGCAAATCGAGTCTGACATTCTAAAGTGGGAATTACAAACTTTAGAAGCCTTTTTAAAACTCGAATGCATTAAACGTTTGCATTTCAGCTGCACAGGAAAATGATCTGCAACAACAGAGTGATCAAATGAAGAGAGCAGATCTGTACCACCTGTGCCATAATGATACAGACCTCTTGGTATAGGAAGTAGCCTAGTTGCTTACTTATTAATAACTCTTGAAAGGAATATCAACGCTCCCTAATATCAAAGCTATATTTAATAATACTATTGTAATGCTGTTGTTAACATGATAATATTACCTTGGTGGAGAATGCCAGGATCCATGCAACTTGACACCAGGAAGGTTATCAAGGTCCCAGTTAGTAACATCGCAGAGGCCACAGGATAGGCCACTGAAACATGAGTAGCCAACCAAGCGCACCTGGCAAGGACAGGGAATAAAGTCAACTGTCAAGTCATCCTTGCAGAAAACTACAGGTGGAATGGGTTTTGATTGAATGTGACATTTGGGGACAACCTAATATAAGGAGAAGATTAGCTTGTAAACTTACGGGAAAGTGATATACAGCACGCTTATTACGAAACCCAAGCAGGCAGTAAAACTCGGCCCGAGGCCTCTCACAACCCAGTGCGGCCGTCTCCGCTTCTTGCGCGGCTTCTCGTTGTCCGAGTCCATATGCCTTCTAAACTTACAATTTAGGTTCGTTTCTAGCTAACATTAAAAACAATTTTCGGAAGAAAATAATACGTCTTCTTTACTATTTAAATATAAAAAATGCTTTATTTTCTTTGAGCTACAATGACTGTAGTTCTGTCCAGCTTTCCACTTCCTCACGACAGATGATGCTGTCATGGAAACCACGAGAGAACGCGCTCATGACCGCTCGTGATAGAAAATACTTGGTAGTCTATTTAAAATAACATAGACTATATAGCCGAGATTTAAAAAATAAAATAACGCACACACTATTAAGCCATATAAGCCTATGATTGTTATTTAATTGTTTATTAAATAGTAAATATATATGTAAACAGAGCTTTTTTTACTAAGTTAGATTATTATTTTATATTATTTGATCTGCAATCTGCTCAGACATTTGGATAGACATTTGACATACCAGCTAACCACATCATTATGTTACAGCAATCTGGTGCTGACCCCAGAGATCCTATAAAATGACAAGAGGTGGAGTATATGGTGATAAACCCTCAAGGTTCCAGAATGGAGTAAAAATGGCAGCCATATTCGCCAGGGAGAAATCCAAACCCGTCTTATTGGAACGAATGGCTGTCTAAGTATAATTCTGATTTTACTTATGCATGAAAATAAAAGTAAGGCATTTGACCAGAAATGGTGTAATATAATTGTCAACCTAAAATATTGTTATATAATTAAAAATACAGGTTTTATACACATTTTGTCAATAGATCGACTCTAAAATAAATGTAACCAGACCATAAATGTCACATTTTTCGTTTTCTTGGAAATCTATGAGTGCTATTATATGATACAATATCAGTACTTGTTGCATTTACAACTTATCTAAGTCCCATCATGATGTCAGACAGTGTCTGGCTGTGGATTGGCTACATTGTTTGAATGGAATGTTGGAATATTGGCAGTTAATTTGAACAATTAATGGAATCATTCCTCTAAAATTGTCTGGCGAGCTAGCTAAAAAACATACAGGGAAGATAAATTCTTCAAGTTCATTATTTTACACAAAATCTTATCACAGCAAAGCCCAGCCTCACATTCAATTTGCGCATTTATGTACAAAATATATTTGCAGCCTGCTAAACCATGATTGACCAAATCACTGACCAAAATGGCTGACCTTACCATCATAAGAAAGTTATTTTCCATGCTATCTAAAGCCAATTCAACTGCACATAGGATGACATTCCATGAGACAGTCTCTTCACAGAAATATAATTAAAACTTTATTATTATATATGTAAACTGAATATCATAACATATATCAGTATCTCTATGGTCTCGCTAAATGGCGTCTCCCAGTGTGTGAGCGGCTCCCTGTATGGCCTGGATCAGGATGGACAGCTGACGGTGTGCTTCTTTCCAGTCGCTGTCCAGTCCAGTCGACGCAGCTCTGGTATACGCATCAGCCAGTCCTGGGAAGGTAGCCTGTCCAGCCTTACTTGAGGCCCAGATCACATGTCTGGAAGAGCGAGAGAGAGACGGATAGAAAGAAAGTATGATGAGTCATGTTAGACGGTCAGAGGAGGGAAGAGAGGGGGAGTGGCCTAAGCATACAATGAAGCATTTAATGAAAGGTGCACAAAACATCAAATATGCTAGATGGTAAAAAGTGGCTTCTCATCTAGGGGATAGGACATAGTTTCCCAACCTGAATCCATATCGATCATCAAATATCCTAGATGGTAACAGTGGATGCTCATCTAGGGGATAGATCGTAACATAGTTTCCCAACCTGTATCCATATCGATCAGGGAACGCCACAGGGTCCAGGAAAGCCCTATCCAGGAGCATCAGTTGGTCATTGATCCTACGCACCTTCAGGGGCCTTAATATGGACAAAGCACTGGTTTAGAATGGTTTAGAGAGTGAGTGAGTGAGTGAGTGAGTGAGTGAGTGAGTGAGTGAGTGAGTGTGAGTGAGTGAGTGAGTGAGTGAGTGAGTGAGTGAGTGAGTGAGTGAGTGAGTGAGTGAGTGCAAAGAGCTACCACTCACGTCTCGTTGGCCAAGTCTGAATCTCTGATCAGCTGGTCCAATCTGGCGGCTGCAGAACGGAAATTCCTCACAGCAGTCTGTAATGGTTCTGAAATAGGAGCAGCGACAGGATATTCTAGAACAGTGTTTCTCAACCATAGAATATTGCTGACTGGTCCCTGAGATTGTGTGTCTGTTTTGTCTAAACAACTTAAACCAGAGGTTCCCAAACTTTTTTGGTTTTTGGTCCACGACCTCATCTTGATATATAATAAATAATTGTGACTCCACCATGTAAAACAAAAATGTAATCTAATCAACGGACAATATTTACTTTTTTAATTGAGGCCATGACAGTCTATTACAAATCAGTCTGACAGCACTTCAACCTGAAGGAAGTATGGGTTGAAGTGACTGATATGTGTCAGAAAGAAACATTGTCATTATCACCGATGATCTTTTCCCCCAGTCTGATTGGCTGCCTGGTCTTGTCCACTCTGTTCTAATGAGGCTTGTGGGCATTATAGAAGGAAATGGATGACACATACACTACGTGTTCCTGAGTCTTATCGTTCAGTAACGGGGTCATAGTATTTTGTCGCGTAAAACCGTTCAAAAGATAAAGCCACGTTATCAGAAACCGCTTTGTTACAGCAGCTACCGGGGGTTACTGACGTGGGAAACGCTGTTTAGACACAAACATAGCATCACCTACTGTCTCCATCTATCCATCCACCCCTCTACCCTTCCATCACCTCTCTATCCCTCCATCCACCTTTTCACCCCTACCCCTTTCGCTGTCCCCCCATCCCTCTTTGTGTGTGTGTGTGTGTGTGTGTGTGTGTATGCATGCATGTATGGGGTGTGTGTGTGTGTCATGGTCCAAGCCTGAGGGATGGAGAGAGAGAGTGCTTTGCTAACGACTGTGTGTGTGTGTGTGCTAGTGACTGTGACCCACCTATAGAGATCATATGTGCTGCCAGTCCATCAGTGTACAGCTCCATAGCCTTACTGAGGTATCCTTCCAGAGTCTCTGCATAGTCACTGCAGTTGAACGGCAATAGAAGACTATCAGCCAATCGCATCAGGACGTTCCCTGCCGTCCTGGCAACCGTCTGGTGACTGGTGAACCCTTTGAGAGAGAGAGAGGAGAGAGAGAGGGAGAGGGAGGGAGAGAGGGAGCGAGAGAGAGACCAAGGAGAAAGACAATAGACATACAGTATATACAGTGCCTTGCGAAAGTATTCGGCCCCCTTGAACTTTGTGACCTTTTGCCACATTTCAGGCTTCAAACATAAAGATATAAAACTGTATTTTTTTTGTGAAGAATCAACAACAAGTGGGACACAATCATGAAGTGGAACGGCATTTATTGGATATTTCAAACTTTTTAACAAATCAAAAACTGAAAAATTGGGCGTGCAAAATTATTCAGCCCCTTTACTTTCAGTGCAGCAAACTCTCTCCAGAAGTTCAGTGAGGATCTCTGAATGATCCAATGTTGACCTAAATGACTAATGATGATAAATACAATCCACCTGTGTGTAATCAAGTCTCTGTATAAATGCACCTGCACTGTGATAGTCTCAGAGGTCCGTTTAAAGCGCAGAGAGCATCATGAAGAACAAGGAACACACCAGGCAGGTCCGAGATACTGTTGTGAAGAAGTTTAAAGCCGTATTTGGATACAAAAAGATTTCCCAAGCTTTAAACATCCCAAGGAGCACTGTGCAAGCGATAATATTGAAATGGAAGGAGTATCAGACCACTGCAAATCTACCAAGACCTGGCCGTCCCTCTAAACTTTCAGTTCATACAAGGACAAGACTGATCAGAGATGCAGCCAAGAGGCCCATGATCACTCTGGATGAACTGCAGAGATCTACAGCTGAGGTGGGAGACTCTGTCCATAGGACAACAATCAGTCGTATATTGCACAAATCTGGCCTTTATGGAAGAGTGGCAAGAAGAAAGACATTTCTTAAAGATATCCATAAAAAGTGTTGTTTAAAGTTTGCCACAAGCCACCTGGGAGACACACCAAACATGTGGAAGAAGGTACTTTTTGGCAACAATGCTAAATGTTATGTTTGGCGTAAAAGCAACACAGCTCATCACCCTGAACACACTATCCCCACTGTCAAACATGGTGGTGGCAGCATCTTGGTTTGGGCCTGCCAGTCTCTTGATGTGCAAAACTGATAGAGACATACCCCAAGCGACTTACAGCTGTAATCGCAGCAAAAGGTAGCGCTACAAAGTATTAACTTAAGGGGGCTGAATAATTTTGCATGCCCAATTTTTCAGTTTTTGATTTGTTAAAAAAGTTTGAAATATCCAATAAATGTCGTTCCACTTCATGATTGTGTCCCACTTGTTGTTGATTCTTCACAAAAAAATACAGTTTTATATCTTTATGTTTGAAGCCTGAACTGTGGCAAAAGGTCGCAAAGTTCAAGGGGGCCGAATACTTTCGCAAGGCACTGTACATAAAGAGAGATATTGAACTCACAAGCCCAAGCAGTGTGTTTGTCTTTATGTTCCCCCTGTAGCCATCTGGCCCATATCTCCCTGCTCACCTGGGTCGATGAACTTGGAGGCATAGTCGAAGGTGTCGTATGCCGTGTGATACGCTGGGTAGATTCTGGCTCTGGTTTTAGTCTGCATGAAAACAGCATGGATCATGGGATGTGACTTAAAGGACTAACTGATCATCTGTTAAGACAGTGAAATGACTCTCATCGTGTGTGTGTGTGTGTGTGTGTGTGTGTGTGTGTGTGTGTGTGTGTCATGTCTTACTCTGTCGTAGGTGTAGGAGATATCCATGGAGGTGATACCTAGGAAGTGGATGAAGGCAGCGTAATCACTTCCTGCCCCAGTCAGAAAACCCACACTATAATCAAAAACAACAAAAACAAATCATCAACCAATCAAATCTCTGCTATGACTGCCAATTAACTGAAGAGCCAAAATCATTTCACTGACATCTTAATCATTTCTTAAATAGTCCTCTGGGTCTCGTCACATGACTCTACTGTTTCATGAAAAGAGAAAGTAGGCTATTCACTTGGGGATGACTCCGTAGGCGGGGCTAGTGCGGTTGAAGTAGCGAATCCAGTTGTCGTAGACGGATGTCGAGTCTGATCCAGGTGTCTTCACCTGTAGAAAAGCAATCAAACACCATTATAGTGATGGCTTCTTTTTTGGGGAAAAAAATGAAGATAGATTGATAAATGGTCAAATGTTTTGGCACCACTGTAAGAGTCAAATATGTAATCATCCATTGTTGGTTTGACAAACGATGAAAGGAGTAGAAATACCCACACACTGTTGTACGCTCATACCCAGACACTGTTGTACGCTCATACCCAGACACTGTTGTACGCTCATACCCAGACACTGTTGTACGCTCATACCCACACACTGTTGTACGCTCATACCCAGACACTGTTGTACGCTCATACCCAGACACTGTTGTACGCTCATACCCAGACACTGTTGTACGCTCATACCCAGACACTGTTGTACGCTCATACCCACACACTGTTGTACGCTCATACCTAGACACTGTTGTACGCTCATACCCACACACTGTTGTACGCTCATACCTAGACACTGTTGTACGCTCATACCTAGACACTGTTGTACGCTCATACCCACACACTGTTGTACGCTCATACCCACACACTGTTGTACGCTCATACCCACACACTGTTGTACGCTCATACCCACACACTGTTGTACGCTCATACCCACACACTGTTGTACGCTCATACCTAGACACTGTTGTACGCTCATACCTAGACACTGTTGTACGCTCATACCCACACACTGTTGTACGCTCATACCCACACACTGTTGTACGCTCATACCCAGACACTGTTGTACGCTCATACCCACACACTGTTGTACGCTCATACCCAGACACTGTTGTACGCTCATACCCACACACTGTTGTACGCTCATACCTAGACACTGTTGTACGCTCATACCCACACACTGTTGTACGCTCATACCTAGACACTGTTGTACGCTCATACCTAGACACTGTTGTACGCTCATACCCAGACACTGTTGTACGCTCATACCCAGACACTGTTGTACGCTCATACCCACACACTGTTGTACGCTCATACCTAGACACTGTTGTACGCTCATACCTAGACACTGTTGTACGCTCATACCTAGACACTGTTGTACGCTCATACCTAGACACTGTTGTACGCTCATACCCAGACACTGTTGTACACTCATACCCACACACTGTTGTACGCTCATACCCACACACTGTTGTACGCTCATACCCAGACACTGTTGTACACTCATACCCACACACTGTTGTACGCTCATACCTAGACACTGTTGTACGCTCATACCTAGACACTGTTGTACGCTCATACCCACACACTGTTGTACGCTCATACCCAGACACTGTTGTACGCTCATACCCACACACTGTTGTACGCTCATACCCAGACACTGTTGTACACTCATACCCACACACTGTTGTACGCTCATACCTAGACACTGTTGTACGCTCATACCCAGACACTGTTGTACACTCATACCCACACACTGTTGTACACTCATACCCACACACTGTTGTACGCTCATACCTAGACACTGTTGTACGCTCATACCCACACACTGTTGTACGCTCATACCCAGACACTGTTGTACGCTCATACCCAGACACTGTTGTACGCTCATACCCAGACACTGTTGTACGCTCATACCCACACACTGTTGTACGCTCATACCCAGACACTGTTGTACGCTCATACCCAGACACTGTTGTACGCTCATACCCAGACACTGTTGTACGCTCATACCCAGACACTGTTGTACTCTCATACCCAGACACTGTTGTACGCTCATACCCAGACACTGTTGTACGCTCATACCCACACACTGTTGTACGCTCATACCCAGACACTGTTGTACGCTCATACCCAGACACTGTTGTACGCTCATACCCAGACACTGTTGTACGCTCATACCCAGACACTGTTGTACGCTCATACCCAGACACTGTTGTACGCTCATACCCAGACACTGTTGTACACTCATACCCACACACTGTTGTACGCTCATACCCACACACTGTTGTACACTCATACCCAGACACTGTTGTACGCTCATACCCAGACACTGTTGTACGCTCATACTTTTTTTTTTTCTTTGCAACATTTTTCTATTAAGTTTATTTGAGCATACAACAATTGGTGGGGGGTTTTTACCATTTTTTACTGCAGACGGCATTGAGAAGAGAATTTGAGGCCTCACCTGTTTGGAGGCCTTGAGGATAACACTCTGAGCAGAGGGGGACGACGATGCCCTTAGAGTAGCGTTAGCTGGGATGACAAGGGATACTGGAGGTTAGGTTCAAACACAATGCTTCCACTACACACAGAGAATGTTTCCTAGACACAGATTCTCCATTTTAAAGTGCTTTATAAAGTCCGGGACTTGGCTTGTGTCCATGAAACCAGTACTTATTTAACTGATAACTATGTGTACTGTAAGCAGTTGCCCTGGGCCTGTATCCACAAAGCATCTCAGAATAGGATCAGCTTTTTACATCATAATGAATAATATTGCAGATCCTAGATCAGCACTCCTCCCTTGAGATGCTTGTGTGGATACGGTCCTTGATTGTTGGAGTAAAAACACCATCAGTTTAACACGCTACCTCTGTCATAACTGGGGCGGCAGGAAGCCTAGTGGTCAGAGCGTTAGACTAGTAACCGAAAGGTTGCAAGACTGAATCCCCGAGCTGACGAGGTAAGAATTTGTTGTTCTTCCCCCTGAACAAGACAGTTAACCCACTGTTCATAGGCTGTCATTGTAAATAAGAATTTGTTCTTAACTGACTTGCCTAGTTAAATAAAGGTATAAAATAAATCACTCTTACCGAATACAGCTATGTCCACGTTGATATAGGCGACAGAACGTTCACTCAGCTTGCTGTAATACTCCTGGGGAGGAGAACGTCGCGTTAACTTATCTCTATCAGAAACACCATAATGTGTATCTCTTCCTTCTAGGGAATCCTTTCCTTGACCCTGTGTTGCTGCTTGCCTTTAGAGGGTGAAGGTCGGGTTACTGTGAAACACCTTGTGACAACAGATGATGTAAACAGGGATTTTATAAATATAATTTGATTGATTTCGATTGTTCACCTCAGTGTACTCTGTGGATCCAATCAGACCGAACTCCTCGGCTCCCCAGCTCCCAAAGATGATGGACCTCCGTGGCCTCCATTTCCCTGACAGACAGGCGGTAATGTTGTTCACTGTTTACTGCTCCCAACAACAATGACTGGGTATCATTTTGTTATCCTACAGTAGTTCCTCTTTTTTGTTCAGCTCCTTTATCTAACTGAACCAAGTTAAATAAAACCACCTCACCTCCCTAACCCAGGTCTAACTCCCTAACCCAGGTCTAACTCCCTAACCCAGGTCTAACTCCTTAACCCAGGTCTAACTCCTTAACCCAGGTCTAACTCCTTAACCCAGGTCTAACTCCTTAACCCAGGTCTAACTCCCTAACCCAGGTCTAACCCAGGTCTAACTCCTTAACCCAGGTCTAACTCCTTAACCCAGGTCTAACTCCTTAACCCAGGTCTAACTCCCTAACCCAGGTCTAACCCAGGTCTAACTCTCTAACCCAGGTCTAACTCCTTAACCCACGTCTAACTCCCTAACCCAGGTCTAACCCAGGTCTAACTCCCTAACCCAGGTCTAACCCAGGTCTAACTCCCTAACCCAAGTCTAACCCAGGTCTAACTCCCTAACCCAGGTCTAACCGAGGTCTAACTCCCTAACCCAGGTCTAACCCAGGTCTAACCCAGGTCTAACCCAGGTCTAACTCCTTAACCCAGGTCTAACTCCTTAACCCAGGTCTAACCCAGGTCTAACCCAGGTCTAACTCCTTAACCCAGGTCTAACTCCTTAACCCAGGTCTAACTCCCTAACCCAGGTCTAACCCAGGTCTAACTCTCTAACCCATGTCTAACTCCTTAACCCAGGTCTAACTCCCTAACCCAGGTCTAACCCAGGTCTTACTCCCTAACCCAGGTCTAACCCAGGTCTAACTCCCTAACCCAGGTCTAACCCAGGTCTAACTCCCTAACCCAGGTCTAACCCAGGTCTAACTCCTTAACCCAGGTCTAACTCCTTAACCCAGGTCTAACCCAGGTCTAACTCCTTAACCCAGGTCTAACTCCCTAACCCAGGTCTAACTCTCTAACCCAGGTCTAACTCCTTAACCCAGGTCTAACTCCTTAACCCGGGTCTAACTCCCTAACCCAGGTCTAACTCCCTAACCCAGGTCTAACTCCCTAACCCAGGTCTAACCGAGGTCTAACTCCCTAACCCAGGTCTAACCCAGGTCTAACCCAGGTCTAACTCCTTAACCCAGGTCTAACTCCTTAACCCGGGTCTAACTCCCTAACCCAGGTCTAACTCCCTAACCCAGGTATAACTCCCTAACCCAGGTCTAACCCAGGTCTAACTCCATAACCCAGGTCTAACTCCTTAACCCAGGTATAACTCCTTAACCCAGGTATAACCCCCTAACCCAGGTCTAACTCCCTAACCCAGGACTAAACCCCTTAACCCAGGTCTAACCCCCTAACCCAGGTCTAAACCCCTAACCCAGGTCTAACCCTAACCCAGGTCTAACTGTGATGCTCACCCTGCTTGACCATTCGTCCCAGCACCCGGGTCACCTCCAGCATCACGGAGGTTCCACTGCTGGGGTCGATGGCCCCGTGGACCCAGCTGTCTCTGTGGTTACCGTAGATCACATACCTGTCTATGGGACAAAGACTTGAATTAGATTAGAGAAAAACTTTGGTTTGACGCTGGTCTGCTTTAAAAATGTGTGTGTATGATTCTTCACTGTCTGTGTTTTTGTATATGAACTGTTTTGCCCTGTATGATGCACAAATGCATATGGCGTCATAATGCTTGACTCTTGAGGTAACTTCTTCCCCATTGGCCTAAGTGTGGTTTGGTAGCCAGAGCTGAATCCTTCTCACCTGGCTCAACACTGCCGCGAATCACCCCCATCACATTGGCAGAATTCTTCAGCTCCTCACGGTTATAGATGTCCAGTTTTACATCGCTGGAACAGAGACACACATGTTTGTTTTTTTAGCAGACATTCAGCTAAACTTGATATTGTCGTACTTTTATAGAGATTTACCAAATCCCACCTGTTGTTGAAGTTGGATGTTGGTTTGAATCCTGGTCCCCCCAAATTATACGTGCAGTTGAATGCTCCCTGCCATTCGGATGGGGCGGGCTCTCCTCCCAGCTCACTGCAGAGATGACCAATCAAATACGGCAAACAGGATTCAGAACCAATCACATTGGGCGGACCCTTCTTGGACACCAAATACTCTGCTCCCCATGAGCCATTGGTCAACCAATCGGCTCTCCACAAAAGTTAATGACGTCACAATGGACCAATGGTGAACCCCACTCACCAGATCAAGGCGTAGGCATCCTCAAACCCGATTGGTTGAGTTGGGATTGGCGGGATCCCGGTGATATTCTTTTCTGGTATTCTGTATGTGTCATCTACAGATGGAAATGTCAGAAGTGGGAACTGTGAAAACGCCTTGGAAAGTCTGAGTGACGAAGATGATCTATGTACTTATGACGACGATCACATACATGTGAATACGGTCAAAGATGGCCGATTTTTGTAGCCTCTACAGCAGTCAAATTGTAACCTGTTTTAGTTCAATCTAGACAATTTTGCAACTATATAGTTAGGTGTTTATTACCGTTTGATTCCAACTGTCACTATAATGTCAAAGGTCAAAAGGTAATTTAACAGGAAGTTTAGCTGATAGAGTATCTCTTGAAATAGACTGAAATGTGTGGTAACTGATTTAAAATGCTGCTACTTAGTCAAGATCATTTTGAGATGATATCTCATTTTGAGGGTTATAGGTCCTACCTTCTTATAACAAATCAATTATTTACCACCACATCATAATGCATCGTGGGTACCTTTAGCGGCCAGGTAGGGTGTCAGCATGTCTCCATAGTGGGTGTTGAAGGAGCCCCTCTCCACCCCTGAGGGGGGCATGTACCAGGAATAGGGGTACGTCTCGTTGTTGTCGGACATCTTGCCATCGTTGATGTCCCACGGGTCGGTGTAGACCAGCACCCCGATCACACCGTACGGAGCTGCATTGATGGCCTGGAGAAGAGGCACGACATGACAGTCAAAGTGGTCATGTTAGTCATGGAATGGTATCCTTTTCCCAATATAGTACACTAGTTTTAGTGCACTACCACCCAGCAAACCAGGAACATTCCCAGAACATTAACTAAAATGTAATTATCTGAAAAGGTACCCTTTTCCCAATATAGTGCATTAGTTTTAGTGCACTACCACCCAGCAAACCAGGAACATTCCCAGAACATTAACTAAAATTCCTATTATGTTCTAGTTAGAGTATTATCTAACCTTAGGATGATAACAGCCCCAAAACATTCAAATAATGTTTTTGCTTAAAAATCTATGTGTTCATCAAAAATGTTTTAGATTAAATATCCTTGAAACATTTCATTCAAATGTTGTGCACAACACCTGTAACAACCACTACAGAACATGTTTGTATAAAACATTTGCCTGATGTTGCAGTAATGTTCCTATAACACATTTAATCTGTTAATTAAAAGGTTCCCAGAATGCTTCATTAGGTTGTGGGAACGGTGGGAACATCACAAAGTATATGTTCCCAATAACTGTTGAGTTGTGCGGATGATTCTACAATGTTTATTTTGGGGTGCAAAAACCACTCACCTGATGTTCGTTCCCAGAACACATCTAGTCTGTTTTGTTTTATGGTTAATAAAAACATCCACCTGATGTTCGTTCCCAGAACACATCTAGTCTGTTTTGTTTTATGGTTAATAAAAACATCCACCTGATGTTCGTTCCCAGAACACATCTAGTCTGTTTTGTTTTATGGTTAATAAAAACATCCACCTGATGTTCGTTCCCAGAACACATCTAGTCTGTTTTGTTTTATGGTTAATAAAAACATCCACCTGATGTTCGTTCCCAGAACACATCTAGTCTGTTTTGTTTTATGGTTAATAAAAACATCCACCTGATGTTCGTTCCCAGAACACATCTAGTCTGTTTTGTTTTATGGTTAAGTGAATTTGTTTTCCAGTGTCTGTTGGAAAGCAGGCTGACCCATGTTTTCCTCTAGATTTTGCCTGTGCTTAGCTCTACTTGATCATTTTTATCCTAAAAATCTCTCTAGTCCTTGCCGATGACAAGCATACCCATAACATGATGCAGCCACCACCATGCTTGAAAATATGAAGAGTGGTACTCAGTGATATATTTCTTTGGCACATTTTGGGGAGTTTTACTTTAGGGCCTTATTGCAAATAGGATGCATGTTTTGTCATATTTGTATTCTATACAAGCTCACTTATTTTCACTCTCTCAATTCGGTTTGTATTCTGTAGTAACTACGATGTTGTTGATCCATCCTCAGTTTTCTCCTTCCACAGCCATTAAACTCTGTAATTGTTTTAAAGTCACCATTGGCCTCATGGTGAAATCCCTGAGAGGTTTCCTTCCTCTCCAGCAACTGAGTTAGGAAGGACGCCTGAATCTTTGTTGTGACTGGGGGTATTGATACACCATCCAAAGTGTAGTTTATAACTTCACCATGCTCAAAGGAATATTCAATGTCTGCTTTTTACCAATAGGTGCCCTTCTTTGCGAGACATTGGAAAAACCTCCCTGGTCTTTGTGGTTGAATCTTTGTTTGAAATTCACTGCTCGACTGAGGGACCTTACAGATAATTGTATGTTTGGGGTACAGAATAATGTTAAACACACTGAGTGAATCCATGTAACTTAATATGTGAGTTATTAAGCACATTTTTACTCCTGAACTTATTTAGGCTTGTCATAACGAAGAGGTTGATGTCACGTTCTGACCTTTAGTTCCTTTGTTTTGTCTTTGTTTATATGGTCAGGGTGTGAATTGGTGTGGGCAGTCTATGATTGTTTTTCTATGTTTGGTTTCTGTGTTCGGCCTAGTATGGTTCTCAATCAGAGGCAGGTGTCGTTAGTTGTCTCTGATTGAGAATCATACTTAGGTAGCCTGGGTTTCAGTTTTGGGTTGTGGGTGTTTGTCTTCCGTGTCAGTGTTTGTCGCCACACGGGACTGTTTCATTCATTTCACGTTTCTTGTTTTGTATTTCGTAGTGTTCAGTAAATTTTTTAAAATAAACATTATGGACACTTACCACACTGTGTTTTGGTCCTCCGATCCTTCTCGCTTTCTCCTCAGAAGAGGAGTCTGAATATTTACCCTCGGAGTCTGAATATTTACCGTCGGAGTCTGAATATTTACCCTCGGAGTCTGAATATTTACCCTCGCAGTCTGAATATTTACCCTCGCAGTCTGAATATTTACCCTCGGAGTCTGAATATTTACCCTCGGAGTCTGAATATTTACCCTCGGAGTCTGAATATTTACCCTAGGAGTCTGAATATTTACCCTAGGGGTCTGAATATTTACCCTAGGAGTCTGAATACTTACCCTGGGAGTCTGAATATTTACCCTAGGGGTCTGAATATTTACCCTCGGAGTCTGAATATTTACCCTGGGAGTCTGAATATTTACCCTATGAGTCTGAATATTTACCCTATGAGTCTGAATATTTACCCTAGGAGTCTGGATATTTACCCTAGGAGTCTGAATATTTACCCTCGGAGTCTGAATATTTACCCTCGGAGTCTGAATATTTACCCTCGGAGTCTGAATATTTACCCTCGGAGTCTGAATATTTACCGTCGGAGTCTGAATATTTACCCTCGGAGTCTGAATATTTACCCTCGCAGTCTGAATATTTACCCTCGGAGTCTGAATATTTACCCTCGGAGTCTGAATATTTACCCTCGGAGTCTGAATATTTACCCTAGGAGTCTGAATATTTACCCTAGGGGTCTGAATATTTACCCTAGGAGTCTGAATACTTACCCTGGGAGTCTGAATATTTACCCTAGGGGTCTGAATATTTACCCTCGGAGTCTGAATATTTACCCTGGGAGTCTGAATATTTACCCTATGAGTCTGAATATTTACCCTATGAGTCTGAATATTTACCCTAGGAGTCTGGATATTTACCCTAGGAGTCTGAATATTTACCCTCGGAGTCTGAATATTTACCCTCGGAGTCTGAATATTTACCCTCGGAGTCTGAATATTTACCCTCGGAGTCTGAATATTTACCCTCGGAGTCTGAATATTTACCCTCGGAGTCTGAATATTTACCCTAGGAGTCTGAATACTTACCCTAGGAGTCTGAATACTTACCCTATGAGTCTGAATATTTAAGTCTGAATATTTACCCTAGGAGTCTGAATATTTACCCTAGGAGTCTGAATATTTACCCTAGGAGTCTGAATATGTACCCTCGGAGTCTGAATACTTACCCTATGAGTCTGAATATTTAAGTCTAAATATTTACCCTAGGAGTCTGAATATTTACCCTAGGAGTCTGAATATTTACCCTAGGAGTCTGGATATTTACCCTATTAAGTTCAGACCCTAGGAGCCTGAATATTTAAGTCTGAATATTTACCCTAGGAGTCTGAATATTTACCCTATGAGTCTGAATATTTAAGTTCAGACCCTAGGAGTCTGAATATTTACCCTCGGAGTCTGAATATTTACCCTCGGAGTCTGAATATTTACCCTCGGAGTCTGAATATTTACCCTAGGAGTCTGAATATTTACCCTCGGAGTCTGAATATTATGTCATCCCAAAAATGACAAATGACAAACAAAAAATAATTTAATGGCATTTGCAGCCAATGAATTGGACTCACTTTCCCTGCTCTCCCCTCTCCTCCATATCTGGTGATAGCGACGGTCCCTGTCAGGTTCAGGGTCTGGTTGAGCAGGAAGTAGTCACTGGGCTTCCCTTGATTGGCGTAGACCAGTCTCCCCTGACAACACACACACACACAAAATCATTGAACCACAATCTACCTCAATCTTAAGCTCAGACTGATATCGATTGACTGTAGGAGATATTAAACTGATATCCGAGTGATCAGTAGATTGTAGTAGATATCAGTCTGGTATCAGTAGACAATACCAGGAGATAGACACCACAAGCGTAACATATAGCCTGTTATTGCTTTATTATTTTCTATGTCATCGTTACAGTTTTAGCACTTTGGATTTCACAAGTACTGTATGTGGTGAATGTTCTAAACTCTGTGTACAAATACTCCAAACTGGTAGGACTTGTAACGGTCAAAACCTTTCATTGTGCATTCATTTTGTTTGGAGACATCTTTCACCACACAACCATTGGTCCAAAAATAGAAGTCACTGTGAAATATAATAACAACTAGTTCATTCAATAGCAAAAGACTTGCGATACATGTTTTCAA
>NC_068445.1:40628769-40637817 GCF_023373465.1 Oncorhynchus keta | reverse complement strand
CCTGGGATGAGCTCATCACGTTGGCTATCCACTACTAGAACAGGGACAGAGACACTGCCTGGGATGAGCTCATCACGTTGGCTATCCACTACTAGAACAGGGACAGAGACACTGCCTGGGATGAGCTCGTCACGTTGGCCATCCACTACTAGAACAGGGACAGAGACACTGCCTGAGATGAGCTCATCACGTTGGCTATCCACTACTAGAACAGGGACAGAGACACTGCCTGGGATGAGCTCATCACGTTGGCTATCCACTACTAGAACAGGGACAGAGACACTGCCTGGGATGAGCTCGTCACGTTGGCCATCCACTACTAGAACAGGGACAGAGACACTGCCTGGGATGAGCTCGTCACGTTGGCCATCCACTACTAGAACAGGGACAGAGACACTGCCTGGGATGAGCTCATCACGTTGGCCATCCACTACTAGAACAGGGACAGAGACACTACCTGGGATGAGCTCATCACGTTGGCTATCCACTACTAGAACAGGGACAGAGACACTGCCTCGGATGAGCCTGGCCACGTTGGCCATCCACTACTAGAACAGGACAGAGACACTGCCTCCGGGGATGAGCTCGTCACGTTGGCCATCCACTACTAGAACAGGGACAGAGACACTGCCTGGGATGAGCTCATCACGTTGGCCATCCACTACTAGAACAGGGACAGAGACACTGCCTGGGGATGAGCTCACTCACGTTGGCCATCCACTACAGGAACAGGACAGAGACACTGCCTCGGATGAGCCTGGCCACGCTGGCCATCCACTACTAGAACAGGGACAGAGACACTGCCTGGGGATGAGCTCGTCACGATCCACTACTAGAACAGGACAGAGACACTCCTGGGATCTCATCACGTTGGCCATCCACTACTAGAACAGGGACAGAGACACTGCCTGAGATAAGCTCATCAATCCACTACTAGTTGGGGGATGAGCTCATCACGTTGGCCATCCAGAACAGGGACAGAGACACTGCCTGGGATGAGCTCATCACGTTGGCTATCCACTACTAGAACAGGGACAGAGACACTGCCTGGGATGAGCTCATCACGTTGGCTATCCACTACTAGAACAGGGACAGAGACACTGCCTGGGATGAGCTCGTCACGCTGGCCATCCACTACTAGAACAGGGACAGAGACACTGCCTGAGCTCATCACGTTGGCCATCCACTACTAGAGCCAGGGATGAGACACTGCCTGGATGAGCTCGTCACGCTGGCCATCCACTACTAGAATAGGGGACAGAGACACTGCCTGATGAGCTCGTCACGCCCACTACCAGAACAGGGATGAGCTCATACTAGAACAGGGACAGAGACACTGCCTATGAGCTATCACGTTGGCCATCCACTACCAGAACAGGGACAGAGACACTGCCTGGGATGAGCTCACGTTGGCCATCCACTACTAGAACAGGGACAGAGACACTGCCTGGGATGAGTTCATCACGTTGGCCATCCACTACTAGAACAGGGACAGAGACACTGCCTGGGATGAGCTCGTCACGCTGGCCATCCACTACTAGAACAGGGACAGAGACACGGCCTGGGATGAGCTCATCACGTTGGCTATCCACTACTAGAACAGGGACAGAGACACTGCCTGGGATGATCCTCCTAGCTCCTTTATTCTAATGGTTCCTGGATCCTCCTAGCTCCTGTATTCTAATGGTTCCTGGATCATCCTAGCTCCTGTATTCTAATGGTTCCAGGATCCCCCTTAGCCCCTGTATTCTACTAACGTGCTGTTTCCTATTTAACTACAGATAATAAATAATGCTCAACTGGGACCACAGGCTGGGGGGATTTCTTTGAACAAAACAAAACACAACACAAGCATAGTATGATTAACTTATGTTACACTGGTGCCGAGACTCGTCTTCTTGTCTTCGCAGGACGTCACGTGGAAGGATCCGCGAGATTGCTGATGCACACCGGAGCCGTGTTGTGCATATGAACTGTTTTGCATTCCGCACGAGCGGAATTCTCAGGAGGCTCCTGGTAGCATGAGTGAATTGGGGAAATATAGTATACTGTTCATTACTTGTATGTGGTGATAGTATGATTAGTTAGTGATGTAATTGTGCTGTTATGCTTGTAACTTTCCGATGCCAATTAACTTGAGTGCGACGCCACTTTTTGCCACAAGGTGGCGACAGATATATTTATGAGGCTGTTTCTTTTGTTACTTTTAATAATAATAATAATATATGCCATTTAGCAGACGCTTTTATCCAAAGCGACTTACAGTCATGTGTGCATACATTCTACGTATGGGTGGTCCCGGGGATCGAACCCACTACCCTGGCGTTACAAGCGCCATGCTCTACCAACTGAGCTACAGAAGGACCACTGTGTTTTCTGTGTTGATTCTTGTTAGAGGTGGGTGCAACTACCACTGAACTTTTATTTTGAGTGCATTATATTCAAGCTGATGTTATAAGTGTGTTGATATTGAATGTGATTTTTATTTACTTTTGTTTCCACCAACAACAACAACAAAAAAATGATAAATGAATGGAGGGTTTTGGGAGAGGTACAGTAGGGGAGTTCTCATGTTTAACACTTCACCGCCAGTGGGTAGTGGGGCAGCTATTTATTCACTTACTTCCACACCTCTGGCCAGGCCGACTACATTCGAGCCAGTTTCACCTAGTCCTAGGAATGGGGATGTGTCTATGGATTTCCTGATGGGCATTTCCTGTCGCCTGTTGCAAACTGCCCGGACCCTTTGCCGCAGCCCACGAGGTATTGGATCGTGTGATTGCCATGCTTGCACGGGTCTTTGGAGCAGAGGCCACAGCAACCTGTAGGTGGCTATGATAACCGTTTTCAGAGGAGGCCCAGGAGAAGGGAAAACCCATCTTTGCAATGCAAAGTCTGTGGGGATGCAAATCACAGCATCATAGCTCATTGTTATTCACACCATCTCTGCTTCCTCTGTTATGCAGCTGGACACACACACGTCAAGGATGTCCACCCGCTTCATCGGTAACTCCCGTCGCTCCGTCAAACAGCAACACGGCTCAGCGGCAGGAGAACTAGAAGGTTCCGCACGGGGTAGGGGGGGAAGTGCTGGACCTTGTGAGGTGCCCCAATCAAATAGTGGTGTAGATTTAAAGTCAATATATTCAAGTGTTTGTGATGAAATTAAGTCAAACTAAAAAGTAATTATGCAAAATACACAGAGTGCTCCAGAATGATGAACTCTTCTATACTAGTGTGTTACTGGGGGATGTTGTAGAGGTGAGCACTATGATTGACAGTGGTTCTATGGTATGCACGTTGAGCTCAACAGTGGTGCCACGCCTTGAGAAAGCAGGTGTGCTTTAAGAGTGGCTCCCTCAGTCCGACTGAAGTGGTGTTGGTTGGCTGCAGGGGGGGGTTTAAGACCAAGCCTGTAGGTGTGTGTGAATCTGTGTGTGTATGGCAGCAGTGTCTCTGTCCCTGTCTCTGTCCCTGTTCTAGTAGTGGATGGCCAACGTGATGAGCTCATCCCAGGCAGTGTCTCTGTCCCTGTTCTAGTAGTGGATGGCCAACGTGACGAGCTCATCCCAGGCAGTGTCTCTGTCCCTGTTCTAGTAGTGGATGGCCAACGTGACGAGCTCATCCCAGGCAGTGTCTCTGTCCCTGTTCTAGTAGTGGATGGCCAACGTGACGAGCTCATCCCAGGCAGTGTCTCTGTCCCTGTTCTAGTAGTGGATGGCCAACGTGATGAGCTCATCCCAGGCAGTGTCTCTGTCCCTGTTCTAGTAGTGATAGCCAACGGACGAGCTCATCCCAGGCAGTGTCTCTGTCCCTGTTCTAGTAGTGGATGGCCAACGTGATGAGTCTCATCCCAGGCAGTGTCTCTGTCCCTGTTCTAGTAGTGATGGCCAACGTGACGAGCTCATCCCAGGCAGTGTCTCTGTCCCTGTTCTAGTAGTGGATGGCCAACGTGATGAGCTCATCCCAGGCAGTGTCTCTGTCCCTGTTCTAGTAGTGGATGGCCAACGTGATGAGCTCATCTCAGGCAGTGTCTGTCCCTGTTCTAGTAGTGGATAGCCAACGTGATGAGCTCATCCCAGGCAGTGTCTCTGTCCCTGTTCTAGTAGTGATGGCCAACGTGATGAGCTCATCCCAGGCAGTGTCTCTGTCCCTGTTCTAGTAGTGGATGGCCAACGTGATGAGCTCATCCCAGGCAGTGTCTCTGTCCCTGTTCTAGTAGTGGATGGCCAACGTGACGAGCTCATCCCAGGCAGTGTCTCTGTCCCTGTTCTAGTAGTGGATAGCCAACGTGATGAGCTCATCCCAGGCAGTGTCTCTGTCCCTGTTCTAGTAGTGGATAGCCAACGTGATGAGCTCATCCCAGGCAGTGTCTCTGTCCCTGTTCTAGTAGTGGATGGCCAACGTGATGAGCTCATCCCAGGCCAGGCAGTGTCTCTGTCCCTGTTCTAGTAGTGGATGGCCAACGTGATGAGCTTATCTCAGGCAGTGTCTCTGTCCCTGTTCTAGTAGTGGATGGCCAACGTGATGAGCTCATCCCAGGCAGTGTCTCTGTCCCTGTTCTAGTAGTGGATAGCCAACGTGACGAGCTCATCCCAGGCAGTGTCTCTGTCCCTGTTCTAGTAGTGGATGGCCAACGTGATGAGCTCATCCGAGCAGTGTCTCTGTCCCTGTTCTAGTAGTGGATGGGCCAACGTGATGAGCTCATCCCAGGCAGTGTCTCTGT
Source organism: Oncorhynchus keta (assembly GCF_023373465.1). Lineage (NCBI taxonomy): Eukaryota > Metazoa > Chordata > Actinopteri > Salmoniformes > Salmonidae > Oncorhynchus > Oncorhynchus keta. The sequence goes on along the minus strand of NC_068445.1, from coordinate 40,633,091 downwards.
CCCTGTTCTAGTAGTGGATGGCCAACGTGATGAGCTCATCCCAGGCAGTGTCTCTGTCCCTGTTCTAGTAGTGGATGGCCAACGTGACGAGCTCATCCCAGGCAGTGTCTCTGTCCCTGTTCTAGTAGTGTGATGGCCAACGTGACGAGCTCATCCGAGCAGTGTCTCTGTCCCTGTTCTAGTAGTGGATAGCCAACGTGATGAGCTCATCCCAGGCAGTGTCTGTCCCTGTTCTAGTAGTGGATAGCCAACGTGATGAGCTCATCTCAGGCAGTGTCTCTGTCCCTGTTCTAGTAGTGGATGGCCAACGTGAGCTCATCCCAGGCAGTGTCTCTGTCCCTGTTCTAGTAGTGGATAGCCAACGTGATGAGCTCATCCCAGGCAGTGTCTAGGAGGATCCAGGAACCAGTATAATACAGAGCGAGGAGGATCCAGGGAACCAGTAGAATACAGGAGCGAGGAGGATCCAGGAACCATTAGAATACAGGAGCGAGGAGGACCAGGAACCATTGGAATACAGGAGCTAAGGGGGATCCAGGAACCATTAGAATACAGGAGCTAGGAGGATCCAGGAACCAGTAGAATACAGGAGCTAGGAGGATCCAGGAACCATTTAGAATACAGGAGCTAGGAGGATCACAGGGAACCAGTAGAATACAGAGCTAGGAGGACTGGGAACCAGTAGAATACAGGAGCGAGGAGGATCCAGGAACCAGTAGAATACAGGAGCGAGGAGGATCCAGGAACCAGTAGAATACAGGAGCAAGGAGGATCCAGGAACCAGTAGAATACAGGGAGCTAGGAGGATTCAGGAACCCAGTAGAATACAGGGCTAGGGAGGATCCAGGAACCATTAGAATACAGGAGCTAGGAGGATCCAGGAACCAGTAGAATACAGGAGCTAGGAGGATCGGAACCATTAGAATACAGGAGCTAGGAGGATCCAGGAACCAGTAGAATACAGGAGCTAGGAGGATCCAGGAACCAGTAGAATACAGGAGCTAGGAGGATCCAGGAACCATTAGAATACAGGAGCTAGGAGGATCCAGGAACCAGTAGAATACAGGAGCTAGGAGGATCCAGGAACCATTAGAATACAGGAGCTAGGAGGATCCAGGAACCATTAGAATACAGGAGCTAGGAGGATCCAGGAACCAGTAGAATACAGGAGCTAGGGGGATCCAGGAACCATTAGAATACAGGAGCTAGGAGGATCCAGGAACCAGTAGAATACAGGAGCTAGGAGGATCCAGGAACCAGTAGAATACAGGAGCTAGGAGGATCCAGGAACCATTAGAATACAGGAGCGAGGAGGATCCAGGAACCAGTAGAATACAGGAGCTAGGAGGATCCAGGAACCATTAGAATACAGGAGCGAGGAGGATCCAGGAACCAGTGAATACAGGGAGCGAGGAGGATCCAGAACCATTAGAATACAGGAGCTAGGAGGATCCAGGAACCAGTAGAATACAGGAGCTAGGAGGATCCAGGAACCAGTATAATACAGGAGCGAGAGGATCCAGGAACCAGTAGAATACAGGAGCGAGGAGGATCCAGGAACCATTAGAATACAGGAGCGAGGGAGGATCCAGGAACCATTAGAATACAGGAGCTAGGAGGATCCAGGAACCAGTAGAATACAGGAGCTAGAGGATCCAGGAACCATTAGAATACAGGAGCTAGGAGGATCTAGGAACCAGTAGAATACAGAGCTAGGAGGATCCAGGAACCAGTAGAATACAGGAGCTAGGAGGATCCAGAAACCAGTAGAATACAGGAACTAGGGAGGATCCGGAACCCGTAGAATACAGGAACTAGGAGGATCCAGGAACCAGTAGAATACAGGAGCTAGGAGGATCCAGGAACCAGTAGAATACAGGAGCTAGGAGGATCCCAGGAACCAGTAGAATACAGGAGCTAGGAGGATCCAGGAACCAGTAGAATACAGGAGCTCGGAGTATCCAGGAACCAGTAGAATACAGGAGCTAGGGAGGATCCAGGAACCAGTAGAATACAGGAGCTAGGAGGATCTAGGAACCAGTAGAATACAGGAGCGAGGAGGATCAGGAACCAGTAGAATACAGGGAGCTAGGAGGATCCAGGAACCATTAGAATACAGGAGCGAGGAGGATCCAGGAACCAGTAGAATACAGGAGCTGAGGAGGATCAGGAACCAGTAGAATACAGGAGCTAGGAGGATCCAGGAACCATTAGAATACAGGAGCTAGGAGGATCCCAGGAACCAGTAGAATACAGGAGCTGGAGGATCCAGGAACCAGTATAATACAGAGCGAGGAGGATCCAGGAACCAGTAGAATACAGGGAGCGAGGAGGATCCAGGAACCATTATTAGAATACAGGAGCGAGGAGATCCAGGAACCATTAGAATACAGGAGCTAGGGGGATCAGGAACCCAGTAGAATATAGGAGCTAGGGATCCAGGAACCATTAGAATACAGGAGCTAGGAGGATCTAGGAACCAGTAGAATACAGGAGCTAGGAGGATCCAGGAACCAGTAGAATACAGGAGCTAGGAGGATCCAGGAACCAGTAGAATACAGGAGCGAGGAGGATCCAGGAACCAGTAGAATACAGGAGCTAGGAGGATCCAGGAACCATTAGAATAGGAGCTATCCAGGAACCATTAGAATACAGGAGCTAGGAGGATCCAGGAACCATTAGAATACAGGAGCTTGGAGGATCCAGGAACCAGTAGAATACAGGAGCTAGGAGGATCCAGGAACCAGTAGAATACAGGAGCTAGGAGGATCCAGGAACCATTAGAATACAGGAGCTAGGAGGATCCAGGAACCAGTAGAATACAGGAGCTAGGAGGATCCAGGAACCATTAGAATACAGGAGCTAGGAGGATCCAGGAACCATTAGAAAACAGGAGCTAGGAGGATCCAGGAACCCAGTAGAATACAGGAGCTAGGAGGATCCAGGAACCAGTAGAATAAAGGGAGCTAGGAGGATCCAGGAACCAGTAGAATACAGGAGCTAGGAGGATCCAGGAACCAGTAGAATACCAGGAACCAGGAACCATTAGAATACAGGAGCTTGGAGGATCCAGGAACCAGTAGAATACAGGAGCTAGGAGGATCCAGGAACCAGTAGAATACAGGAGCTAGGAGGATCCAGGAACCAGTAGAATACAGGAGCTAGGGAGGATCCAGGAACCATTAGAATACAGGGAGCGAGGAGGATCCAGGAACCAGTAGAATACAGGAGCTAGGGAGGATCCAGGAACCATTAGAATACAGGAGCTAGAGGATCCAGGAACCATTAGAATACAGGAGCTAGGAGGATCCAGGAACCATTAGAATACAGGAGCTAGGAGGATCCAGGAACCAGTAGAATACAGGAGCGAGGAGGATCCAGGAACCATTAGAATACAGGAGCTAGGTGGATCCAGGAACCATTAGAATACAGGAGCTAGGAGGATCCAGGAACCAGTAGAATACAGGAGCTAGGAGGATCCAGGAACCAGTAGAATACAGGAGCTAGGAGGATCCAGGAACCAGTAGAATACAGGAGCTAGGAGGATCCAGGAACCATTAGAATACAGGAGCTAGGAGGATCCAGGAACCATTAGAATACAGGAGCTAGGAGGATCCAGGAACCATTAGAATACAGGAGCGAGGAGGATCCAGGAACCATTAGAATACAGGAGCTAGGAGGATCCAGGAACCAGTAGAATACAGGAGCTAGGAGGATCCAGGAACCAGTAGAATACAGGAGCTAGGAGGATCCAGGAACCATTAGAATACAGGAGCTAGGAGGATCCAGGAACCAGTAGAATACAGGAGCTAGGAGGATCCAGGAACCAGTAGAATACAGGAGCGAGGAGGATCCAGGAACCATTAGAATACAGGAGCTAGGTGGATCCAGGAACCATTAGAATACAGGAGCTAGGAGGATCCAGGAACCAGTAGAATACAGGAGCGAGGAGGATCCAGGAACCAGTAGAATACAGGAGCTAGGAGGATCCAGGAACCATTAGAATACAGGAGCTAGGAGGATCCAGGAACCAGTAGAATACAGGAGCGAGGAGGATCCAGGAACCAGTAGAATACAGGAGCTAGGAGGATCCAGGAACCATTAGAATACAGGAGCTAGGAGGATCCAGGAACCATTAGAATACAGGAGCTAGGAGGATCCAGGAACCAGTAGAATACAGGAGCTAGGAGGATCCAGGAACCATTAGAATACAGGAGCTAGTAGGATCCAGGAACCATTAGAATACAGGAGCTAGGAGGATCCAGGAACCATTAGAATACAGGAGCTAGGAGGATCCAGGAACCATTAGAATACAGGAGCTA
>NC_068445.1:40603755-40628669 GCF_023373465.1 Oncorhynchus keta | reverse complement strand
TATTTTTATTTATTTTTTATTTCACCTTTATTTAACCAGGTAGGCTAGTTGAGAACAAGTTCTCATTTGCAACTGCGACCTGGCCAAGATAAAGCATAGCAGTGTGAACAGACAACACAGAGTTACACATGGAGTAAACAATTAGCAAGTCAATAACACAGTAGAAAAAAATGGGCAGTCTATATACAATGTGTGCAAAAGGCATGAGGAGGTAGGCGAATAATACAATTTTGCAGATTAACACTGGAGTGATAAATGATCAGATGGGCATGTACAGGTAGAGATATTGGTGTGCAAAAGAGCAGAAAAGTAAATAAATAAAAACAGTATAAAAACAGTATGGGAATGAGGTAGGTGAAAAAGGGTGAGCTATTTACCTATAGACTATGTACAGCTGCAGCGATCGGTTAGCTGCTCGGATAGCTGATGTTTGAAGTTGGTGAGGGAGATAAAAGTCTCCAACTTCAGCGATTTTTGCAATTCGTTCCAGTCACAGGCAGAGCATGGACTTGTAAATGACCTGAGCCAGTGGGTCTGGCGACGAATATGTAGTGAGGGCCAGCCGACTAGAGCATACAAGTCGCAGTGGTGGGTGGTATAAGGTGCTTTAGTGACAAAACGGATGGCACTGTGATAGACTGCATCCAGTTTGCTGAGTAGAGTGTTGGAAGCCATTTTGTAGATGACATCGCCGAAGTCGAGGATCGGTAGGATAGTCAGTTTTACTAGGGTAAGCTTGGCAGCGTGAGTGAAGGAGGCTTTGTTGCGGAATAGAAAGCCGACTCTGGATTTGATTTTTGATTGGAGATGTTTGATGTGAGTCTGGAAGGAGAGTTTGCAGTCTAGCCAGACACCTAGGTACTTATAGATGTCCACATATTCAAGGTTGGAACCATCCAGGGTGGTGATGCTAGTCGGGCATGCGGGTGCAGGCAGCGATCGGTTGAAAAGCATGCATTTGGTTTTACTCGCGTTTAAGAGCAGTTGGAGGCCACGGAAGGAGTGCTGTATGGCATTGAAGCTCGTTTGGAGGTTTGATAGCACAGTGTCCAATGACGGGCCGAAAGTATATAGAATGGTGTCGTCTGCGTAGAGGTGGATCAGGGAATCGCCCGCAGCAAGAGCAACATCATTGATATATACAGAGAAAGAGTCGGCCCGAGAATTGAACCCTGTGGCACCCCCATAGAGACTGCCAGAGGACCGGACAGCATGCCCTCTGATTTGACACACTGAACTCTGTCTGCAAAGTAATTGGTGAACCAGGCAAGGCAGTCATCCGAAAAACCGAGGCTGTTGAGTCTGCCGATAAGAATTTGGTGATTGACAGAGTCGAAAGCCTTGGCGAGGTCGATGAAGACGGCTGCACAGTACTGTCTTTTATCGATGGCGGTTATGATATCATTTAGTACCTTGAGTGTGGCTCTTTAAATGTACAGTGCAGTACTGTAGATTACAGTATATCCCACTGTTTTCACATTAGGCAATATACTTGCACTACCTATTAAAAATTGACTGAACATCACATTTTTGTTCAGATATAATTACAACATAGATGTACTGTAATCAAATGAAATGAAAGAAACATAACGTTTAGCAGGCACTAGTTTCCCATCAAGCCACACTTGAGTAAATAGCACCAAAGTGATTGAAACAATGATCAATATAAACCCTGGATTGCCGACGCTATATAATGGCCGTGGAGACGCTTTGAAGCCACCGTCCATATTGGCACTCCCCATTGGAATGAAATTGAATTTTGAAGGGCAAAATGACATGTTGTTGCCGTGGGGACAGTAACATTGGTACTCTAAACAAACAAAAAACTTTGAGGAAAATGTAGCTCACATAATATAATCTTAAAAGTAAGATGTCTGTCATAGAATAAAAGTGTTGAACACGAACGTAGATGTTAACAAATTAATTTCTACAGCTTTGAAAATATATATTTTTTTACAATGGAGGAGGAGCACCCGAGATGGGTGGGTGGTGACTGTCAGTCATCCAAGGTTGATACACTTCATTGGATTGATATTGTAGTGGTCCTGTACAGTGGCTCAGTTCACAAGAGTATGGCACTAGCAACACCGGAGTTGTGGGTTTTATTCCCACTGCGGTCACATACCTAAATGTGTGGATTGTTGTCATTTTGGATCAAAACATCTGCTATGTAAATGGCATGTATTGGAGTAGTGTGAACCACTCAGACTCTGTTGTAGACAAATCAGTTTACATGTCAAATCTATAGGTTTACCAAAAGTTTAACTGATCGTCGGTTAAGAGCAGTCGGATTATGTAAATAGGAAAATATATTTTAACAAAAAATAAGAGAAGCATATCAAAAGTAATGTGAGCGAAAGGAAATTACTTTATATGAACATTGCAGCTCCCTGCAATGTGAAACATTTATTTCTAAGATGAAACATTACGTTTGGTGAAAAAAGTGACTGTATGATTTTGTGTTGTCCTTAGTCAATTGAAAATGTGCTTAGAGTTTTGAACTGCCTTTTTGATCATCTAGTTAAGAGTTTTGAACTGCCTTTTTGATCATCTAGTTTAGAGATTTGAACTGCCTTTTTGATCATCTAGTTAAGAGTTTTGAAACAACTGCCTTTTTGATCATCTAGTTAAGAGTTTTGAACTGCCTTTTTGATCATCTAGTTTAGAGTTTTGACTAAGAGATGTGGCAATTTACCACAATGCAATAAAGATACTTGAATGTTATCTGATGAGACACATCATAAAACATCTTCCCCTTTGACCTCGGATTATCTCAAATCTTAATAAGAATTTAACAACCTCAAAGGTCGTGCCTTGACGTGTCCCAGTGGGGGGCACGGAGAGGTGACATTTATGACATGAACTAAATAAAACTGGTTAACCAATAACCTCGGGGACAAAGAGAGATCACGAAAGTCTCCTTTTCTTCCCATCTGTCCGTCCGTCCACATATTGTCTATACACAGACACGGTATCATTCTAAATAACTAGCCTACGGTGAGTTGTTTGACCCAGAACAGGTCATTTCATTGATAAACTGTGGAAAAGATAACATAAAGAACATGACCGTCCTTGGATCTGCTTCAGAAATTGACATTTTGGGTGTCTGCTGCATAGGCCCAGGATCCTCCTGGTCTGCCTGTCTGTGTGTTGGTGAGTAAAGACCTACCTTTGGGTGTCTGCTGCATAGGCCCAGGATCCTCCTGGTCTGCCTGTCTGTGTGTTGGTGGGTAAAGACCTACCTTTGGGTGTCTGCTGCATAGGCCCAGGATCCTCCAGGTCTGCCTGTCTGTGTGTTGGTGGGTAAAGACCTACCTTTGGGTGTCTGCTGCATAGGCCCAGGATCCTCCAGGTCTGCCTGTCTGTGTGTTGGTGAGTAAAGACCTACCTTTGGGTGTCTGCTGCATAGGCCCAGGATCCTCCAGGTCTGCCTGTCTGTGTGTTGGTGAGTAAAGACCTACCTTTGGGTGTCTGCTGCATAGGCCCAGGATCCTCCTGGTCTGCCTGTCTGTGTGTTGGTGGGTAAAGACCTACCTTTGGGTGTCCGGCGGGGGCGTAGGCTGCATAGGGCTGTACCACCTCAGGATCCTCCTGGTCTGAACTATATGCCTTCTCCTTCTCTCTGGCAGTGTACAGGACAGCATCAGAAGGGCTCACTGCAACACACAAACACACACACAGTAGTGGGAAAATCATATCCATAGCAATAATAACAACCAAAGACATTTCACAAGGAGTATAAAACATACACAGAGTAACATGGAGTACTTCAGCTCCTAATACCACACCACGCCTGGTTTACCTCCTAATGCCACACAACACCACACCTGGTTTACCTCCTAATACCACACCACACCACGCCTGGTTTACCTCCTAATACCACACCACACCACGCCTGGTTTACCTCCTAATACCACACAACACCACGCCTGGTTTACCTCCTAATACCACACAACACCACGCCTGGTTTACCTCCTAATACCACACAACACCACGCCTGGTTTACCTCCTAATACCACACCACACCACGCCTGGTTTACCTCCTAATACCACACAACACCACGCCTGGTTTACCTCCTAATACCACACCACACCACGCCTGGTTTACCTCCTAATACCACACAACACCACGCCTGGTTTACCTCCTAATACCACACAACACCACGCCTGGTTTACCTCCTAATACCACACAACACCACGCCTAGTTTACCTCCTAATACCACACAACACCACGCCTGGTTTACCTCCTAATACCACACAACACCACGCCTAGTTTACCTCCTAATACCACACAACACCACGCCTGGTTTACCTCCTAATACCACACAACACCACGCCTGGTTTACCTCCTAATACCACACAACACCACGCCTGGTTTACCTCCTAATACCACACAACACCACGCCTGGTTTACCTCCTAATACCACACAACACCACGCCTGGTTTACCTCCTAATACCACACAACACCACGCCTGGTTTACCTCCTAATGCCACACAACACCACGCCTGGTTTACCTCCTAATACCACACAACACCACGCCTGGTTTACCTCCTAATACCACACAACACCACGCCTGGTTTACCTCCTAATACCACACAACACCACGCCTGGTTTACCTCCTAATACCACACCACGCCTGGTTTACCTCCTAATACCACACAACACCACGCCTGGTTTACCTCCTAATACCACACAACACCACGCCTGGTTTACCTCCTAATACCACACAACACCACGCCTGGTTTACCTCCTAATACCACACAACACCACGCCTGGTTTACCTCCTAATACCACACAACACCACGCCTGGTTTACCTCCTAATACCACACAACACCATGCCTGGTTTACCTCCTAATGCCACACAACACCATGCCTGGTTTACCTCCTAATGCCACACAACACCACGCCTGGTTTACCTCCTAATGCCACACAACACCACGCCTGGTTTACCTCCTAATGCCACACAACACCACGCCTGGTTTACCTCCTAATACCACACAACACCACGCCTGGTTTACCTCCTAATGCCACACAACACCACGCCTGGTTTACCTCCTAATGCCACACAACACCACGCCTGGTTTACCTCCTAATGCCACACAACACCACGCCTGGTTTACCTCCTAATGCCACACAACACCACGCCTGGTTTACCTCCTAATGCCACACAACACCACGCCTGGTTTACCTCCTAATGCCACACAACACCACGCCTGGTTTACCTCCTAATGCCACACAACACCACGCCTGGTTTACCTCCTAATGCCACACAACAGCAAGCCTAGTTTACCTCCTAATTCCACACAACAGCAAGTCTGGTTTACCTCCTAATGCCACACAACACCAAGTCTGGTTTACCTCCTAATGCCACACAACACCAAGTCTGGTTTACCTCCTAATGCCACACAACACCAAGCTTGGTAGACCTCCTAATGCCACACAACACCAAGCCTGGTTGACCTCCTAATGCCACACAACACCAAGCAGAAGAACAACTACTACTAGTATTCGTAAGTATAACGTGACTTTTACATGGGGGCCTCGCTGGGTCTAAAAGCAGTGCACTATATGATATGGGCCAGGGACCAGGGTTATAGTTAGGACACACCCTAAGCCCATGACTCACCCACGGTGACCTTGTTGGGGGTGTTGGGGTCTGGGAAGGACAGGTAGACCTTGTACTCCTCCCTCCAGGCCTGGTCCAGACCTGTGTCTGGGTCCTGCCACCTCTTTAACATGTACTGAACCGTCTGCTCGTCCCCTGGCGAGGTCGCCATGTGGGGCACTTTAGTCAGCTCCCTGGAGAGACACATGGGGACGAGGGAACGATCATGAGAGAGATGCTCTCTGTGGACGTTTGACGTGTGTGTGTGTGTGTGTGTGTGTGTGTGTGTGTGTGTGTGTGTGTGGCCCATATTGTTCCTGACCTGCTTCAACAGATTAAAAAAAGATGTGGAAGATTAGAGATGAATACAGGGATATCTAAAAACACTGGTACAAGTATCCAGCAGCATGTGCTCTGATTGAGCAATTGATTGATTGATGTCCAGCATCTGACCTGAGGTTCTCCTGTATTGCAATGTTGTCCACCTCTGCGATAAACTTCTGGATGAGAGCCTCGTCTACGTCCTGTGTCACGTCCATTACCCAGTCAGGGGCGGTGGAGCCCCTCTGGATACCGAAGTGCCCCAACAGGATGCCTGCAGTCAGCACCAGAGCTGCTCCCAGACTACCCAGCAGCACCTTCTTCAGCATGGTCCTCCTGGTCCTCTTCCTGGAGATCTACTCTAGAACAGTAGAACCAGGTCTCTAACACTCTAGAACCAGGTCTCTAACACCCTAGAACCAGGTCTCTAACACTCTAGAACCAGGTCTCTAACACTCTAGAACCAAGTCTCTGAGTAACGGTCGTTGACATACAGAAGTTTCACCTAAACACAGATGAAGTCTATTCCAGAGACAAAAGAAAGACAATGGTGTGAAAGACAATGCAAATAGGATGTTCAGCAGGATCTGTGGTTTACTGTCTGCATAATGAGCCCTTAAAAGCCCTCCCCAATTCCCACTGTAAAGTTTAATGATTACTTTTTTTCAGAGGTGATGGACTTTGAAACACACACACACTTGTTCACTGTTGCACATTGTCCAACCTCTGGAGGATCTTCCCAAAAAGTGGACGAGTGGTTTGATTGTAAATCATGATTAATTTACCAGGCAGTTACCACAAACCACTGTTGTGACTTCCTTTCTCTCCCTGTACTTTTCTTTCCTGGTTCAATTAAATTTTTATTTGTTATTTCACTTTTATTTAACCAGGTAGGCTAGTTGAGAACAAGTTCTCAATTGCAACTGCGACCTGGCCAAGATAAAGCGTAGCAATTCGACTCATACAACAACACAGAGTTACACATGGAATAAACAAAACATACAGTCAATAATACAGTAGAACAAAAGAAAACAAAAAGTCTATATACAGTGAGTGCAAATGAGGTAAGTTAAGGAAATAAATAGGCTGTGGTGGCGAAGTAATTATCAAATCAAATCAAATGTATTTATATAGCCCTTCGTACATCAGCTGATATCTCAAAGTGCTGTACAGAAACCCAGCCTAAAACCCCAAACAGCAAGCAATACAGGTGTAGAAGCACGGTGGCTAGGAAAAACTCCCTAGAAAGTCCAAAACCTAGGAAGAAACCTAGAGAGGAACCAGACTTTGTGGGGTGGCCAGTCCTCTTCTGGCTGTGCCGGGTGGAGATTATAACAGAACATGGCCAAGATGTTCAAATGTTCATAAATGACCAGCATGGTCCAATAATAATAGTAAGGCAGAACAGTTGAAACTGGTGCAGCAGCACAGCCAGGTGGACTGGGGACAGCAAGGAGTCATCATGTCAGGTAGTCCTGAGGCATGGTCCTAGGGCTCAGGTCCTCCGAGAGAGAGAAAAAAAGAGAGAATGAGAGGATTAGAGAGAGCATACTTAAATTCACACAGGACACCGGATAGGACAGGAGAAGTACTCCAGATATAACAAACTGACCCTAGCCCCCCGACACATAAACTACTGCAGCATAAATACTGGAGGCTGAGACAGGAGGGGTCAGGAGACACTGTGGCCCCATCCAATGACACCCCCGGACAGGGCCATTACAATATTACAATATAGCAATTAAACGCTGGAATGGTAGATTGGCAGAAGATGAATGTGCAGGTAGAGATACTGGGGTGCAAAGGAGCAAAATAAATAAATACCAATATGGGGATGAGATAGGTAGATAGATGGGCTGTTTACAGATGGGCTACGTACAGGTGCAGTGATCTGTAAGCTGCTCTGGCAGCTGGTGCTTAAAGCTAGTGAGGGAGATATGAGTCTCCAGCTTCAGAGATTTTTGCAATTCGTTCCAGTCATGGGCAGCAGAGAACTGGAAGGAAAGACGACCAAAGGAGGAATTGGCTTTGGGGGTGACCAGTGAGATATACAGTGGAGCAAAAAAGTATTTAGTCAGCCACCAATTGTGCAAGTTCTCCCACTTAAAAAGATGAGAGAGGCCTGTAATTTTCATCATAGGTACACTTCAACTATGACAGACAAAATGAGGAAAGAAATCCAGAAAATCACATTGTAGGATTTTTTATGAATTTATTTGCAAATTATGGTGGAAAATAAGTATTTGGTCATTTGGTGCTGCTATGGTGACCAGTGAGCTGAGATAAGGCAGGGCTTTACCTAGCAGAGACTTGTAGATAACCTGTAGCCAGTGGATTTGGCGACGAGTATGAAGCGAGGGCCAACCAACGAGAGCTTACAGGTCGCAATAGTAGGTAGTGTATTGAGCTTTGGTGACAAAACGGATGGCACTGTGATAGACTGCATCCAGTTTGTTGAGTAGAGTGTTGGAGGCTATTTTATAGATGACATCACCGAAGTCGAGGATCGGTAGGATGGTCAGTTTTACGAGGGTATGTTTGGCAGCATGAGTGAAGGATGCTTTGTTGCGATATAGGAAGCCGATTCTAGATTTAATTTTGGATTGGAGATGCTTAATATGAGTCTGGAAGGAATTTACAGTCTAACCAGACACCCAGGTATTTGTAGTTGTCCACGTATTCTAAGTCAGAGCCGTCCAGAGTAGTGATGCTGGACGGGCGGGCAGGTGCGGGCAGTGATCGATTGAATAGCATGCATTTAGTTTTATTTGCTTTTAAGAGCAGTTGGAGGCCACGGAAGGAGAGTTGTATGGCATTGAAGCTCGTCTGGAGGTTAGTTAACACAGTGTCCAAAGAAGGGCCATAAGTATACAGAATGGTGTCCTCTGCGTTGAGGTGGATCAGAGAATCACCAGCAGCAAGAGCAACATCATTGATGTGTACAGAAAAGAGAGTCAGCCCGAGAATTGAACCCTGTGGCACACCCATAGAGACTGTCAGAGGACCGGACAACAGTCCCTCCGATTTGACACACTGAACTCTATCAGAGAAGTAGTTGGTAAACCAGGCGAGGCAATCATTTGAGAAACCAAGGCTGTCAATGTCAATGTAGTCATTGCAGAGCATCCATTTTCACTGGCAATATCATTTTTGGATTCTGGAAATATAGTGCTCAGGTCAGGTGGTACTGTTGGACTGGTAGGCTATGCATGGCACTTGTAAAACACTGAAACGGGACACTTTTATAAATAAACATGGCTATCTGGTGCACTCTAGTGGCCAATAGTATGCACGACGGGTCAAAACCAAAACAGAGCTGGGTTTATTTGACTTCCTGTATTGAAATGAGCCGTTTGCAAATAATGGTTTGTTGTGGATCCAATCATTATCTCACCTATTTCAATGCTTCTCTTAACATTGTCAGTGTTTAAAGTGATAGGGCATTCATAGTATGAGTCGGGCTGTCATTCAGATTGTCCCAGAATGCAAATCTGTACAGGTCCTTTTTATTTTCACTTTCACAATCAAATCGGACAGATAACCTGACAGTAAGTACAGTAATGTCTTAAAATGTATCTATATACAAGTTTGTATCTATCTACAAGTTAACAGTTCGCTGTTTAAATGGTTTAAATGTACGTTTCGCTGTAGCCTAGCTAGCCTAATATTGTGGATGAATAGGCTAATGCAAGGTTTTGTTTTAATGAATAGCACAGGTTTTGAATCTTGAGCTGAAATCGAAAGTAACAGTAATGTTTACATTTGCAATGTCATGTCCACGCGTTCCTGTTGAATGTGTTGTACAGCTTTCGAATATTGGGCTATTCACTTCAATAGAAATGTTACCGATGGATTGATACATTATTTACTGTGCTACTAGTTGATACAATGAGTCATACTGTATCAAATCAATACTCCACGTCGCCCCACCATTCGTTTTGCTACAATGTCGCCTGACTTAATTTCTTCCATCTGTAGGAAATTGCCGAATTTTTCTCAGGCGCGAGGATGACGACGTTATTTGTCACCATCCTGGTGCTCCTGCATGTATCATTTGCCCCATCTTTAGCGGCACAGCTTCCAGGAGACCATGATACCAACGACAAGTCTTCCTCACTTCTACCTCCCGTCGCCACTAATGGCCAACCTTTCCCCTGGATCCACATGCGACTTCCTGAAACTGTCTCTCCAATCCACTATGACCTCCTCGTCCACCCTAACCTGACCAGCCTAGACTTCACCGGAGCGGTGCAGATTCAACTCCAGGTCTTCGAGGACACCTCTACCATCATCCTCCACAGCAAGGAACTCCAGATAGCTAAAGCTGAGCTCTTGGCACCGGAAGGTCCAGGGTCACTCCCAGTGTATGATCGGATCCCTTCTTTTTCTACAAGTGTTGGCATCAGGGTTGGAGTCAAATTACATTTAAATTCCAGTCAATTTAGGACCTACACTGAAATTCAAATGATTTTCAATGCTTTTCAAGGAGGACATTTTGGAATTGAAATTGGAATATGGGTTGACTTTCTGAATTGACTGGAATTCAAATGGACTTGAACCCAACCCTGGTTGTCATGTGTATTTCTATTGATACTGATGTCTGTATCTGTGTTGATGGTAATTGGATTCATCGTGGATGTGATTGTCCGTGCTTCTATGTAGCTACAACACCAATATAAAATTCCTAGTAACATTTGTTGCATGGCAATAAAGTTTTTCTTATTCTGATTTTTTTTCAAGGCCTCTGCAGGTGTTGGAGTACCCAGCCTTCCACCAGCTAGCTCTGATGTCTGATGTGCTGCTGGTCAGAGGTGGGACGTACAAGGTTCGTCTGGAGTTCTCTGCCAACCTGTCTGACAGTTTCCACGGTTTCTACAAGAGCTCCTATCGCACAACCACGGGAGAGGTCAGGTAAGAATACGAACCATCAGGACTGGCCCAGGGCTGGACAGGTGGTCACCTAGAGCACTGAAAACGCACCTCAATCATTCTACAGTGTATTCCAAAAGAATATGCAGTGAAAGTGACCAGCCACTTAGAGTGATCAAATCGTCCATAGGCAGTGATGTAGTCACGTCACTAAACCTAGAGTCACAAGTCCTTATTGTTCAAGTTCGAGTCACGAATCGAGTCACGCTATCCCAAGTCCTTATTGTTCAAGTTCGAGTCACGAATCGAGTCACGAGACCCAAGTCCTTATTGTTCAAGTTCGAGTCACGAATCGAGTCACGAGTCCCAAGTCCTTATTGTTCAAGTTCGAGTCATGAGTCCCAAGTCCTTATTGTTCAAGTTCGAGTCACGAGTCCCAAGTCCTTATGGTTCAAGTTCGAGTCACGAGTCCCAAGTCCTTATTGTTCAAGTTCGAGTCACGAATCGAGTCACGAGTCCCAAGTCCTTATGGTTCAAGTTCGAGTCACGAATCGAGTCACGAGTCCCAAGTCCTTATGGTTCAAGTTCGAGTCACGAATCGAGTCACGAGTCCCAAGTCCTTATGGTTCAAGTTCGAGTCACGAATCGAGTCAAAAGTCCCAAGTCCTTATGGTTCATGTTTGAGTCACGAATCAAGTCACGCTGTCCCAAGTCCTTATTGTTCAAGTTCGAGACACGAATCGAGTCACGAGTCCCAAGTCCTTATTGTTCAAGTTCGAGTCACGAGTCCCAAGTCCTTATTGTTCAAGTTCGAGTCACGAATCGAGTCACGAGTCCTTATTGTTCAAGTTCGAGTCCCAAGTCCTTATTGTTCGAGTCACGAATCGAGTCACGAGTCCCAAGTCCTTATGGTTCAAGTTCGAGTCACGAGTCCCAAGTCCTTATTGTTCAAGTTCGAGTCACGAATCGAGTCACAAGTCCCAAGTCCTTATGGTTCAAGTTTGAGTCACGAATCGAGTCACGAGTCCCAAGTCCTTATGGTTCAAGTTCGAGTCACGAATCGAGTCACGAGTCCCAAGTCCTTATTGTTCAAGTTCGAGTCACGAATCGAGTCACGAGTCCCAAGTCCTTATGGTTCAAGTTCGAGTCACGAGTCCCAAGTCCTTATTGTTCAAGTTCGAGTCACGAATCGAGTCACAAGTCCCAAGTCCTTATGGTTCAAGTTTGAGTCACGAATCGAGTCACGAGTCCCAAGTCCTTATGGTTCAAGTTCGAGTCACGAATCGAGTCACGAGTCCCAAGTCCTTATTGTTCAAGTTCGAGTCACGAATCGAGTCACGAGTCCCAAGTCCTTATGGTTCAAGTTCGAGTCACAAATCGAGTCACAAGTCCTTATGGTTCAAGTTCGAGTCACGAATCGAGTCACGAGTCACAAGTCCTTATTGTTCAAGTTCGAGTCACGAATCGAGTCACGCTATCCCAAGTCCTTATTGTTCAAGTTCGAGTCACGAATCGAGTCACGAGACCCAAGTCCTTATTGTTCGAGTCACGAATCGAGTCATGAGTCCCTTGGTAGTGCCAAAAGTAGCTGTACAACCATTTTTTAAGTTGAAAATGTCATTCCAGTGTTGCACATTGGTAAGGCTAAATAGATAATATCTCTAACATTTGCTGCTGTAGCTCGAATGTTGAATTATGCAAAATATATAGATATTCTGACAACAGTCACAACTGGTCACGGGTCAGGAAAGTCTGAGTCCTTGAATCGAGTATTACAACACTGCTGAAAGGTGTGCGACTATAATGAATTACTCAATCATAAGCTTTACATGAATTTGTATATCTTAATTTTAAACAACCCTTTTTTTCTCTCCTCTGTCCTGTTAGATTGATGGCGTCCACTCAGTTTGAAGCGACCAGTGCCCGAGCAGCCTTCCCCTGTTTCGATGAGCCGGCGTTCAAAGCCAATTTCACCATCCAGATACGACGGGAGTCACGCCACTTCGCCCTCTCCAACATGCCCAAGGTACCCTGCCCACGCCACATCGCCCTCTCCAACATGCCCAAGGTACCCTGCCCACGCCACATCGCCCTCTCCAACATGCCCAAGGTACCCTGCCCACGCCACATCGCCCTCTCCAACATGCCCAAGGTACCCTGCCCACGCCACATCGCCCTCTCCAACATGCCCAAGGTACCCTGCCCACGCCCACGCCACACCCTGCCCACCTCGCCCTCCAACATGCCCAAGGTACCCTGCCCACGCCACATCGCCCTCTCCAACATGCCCAAGGTACCCTGCCCACGCCACATCGCCCTCTCCAACATGCCCAAGGTACCCTGCCCACGCCACATCGCCCTCTCCAACATGCCCAAGGTACCCTGCCCACGCCACATCGCCCTCTCCAACATGCCCAAGGTACCCTGCCCACGCCACATCGCCCTCTCCAACATGCCCAAGGTACCCTGCCCACGCCACATCGCCCTCTCCAACATGCCCAAGGTACCCTGCCCACGCCACATCGCCCTCTCCAACATGCCCAAGGTACCCTGGGAAACACCACGGGCTGCATCTCCATAGTCCCATGGGTCTTTCTCTCCTAGTCACCATTCCTTCACTTGATATTGAGAAGATCTATTAACAGGTGATATATAACAGATCTATTAACAGGTGATATATAACAGATCTATTAACAGGTGATTTATAACAGATCTATTAACAGGTGATATATGACTGATCTATTAACAGGTGATATATAACAGATCTATTAACAGGTGATATATAACAGATCTATTAACAGGTGATATATAACAGATCTATTAACAGGTGATATATAACAGATCTATTAACAGGTGATTTATAACAGATCTATTAACAGGTGATTTATAACAGATCTATTAACAGGTGATATATAACAGATCTATTAACAGGTGATATATAACAGATCTATTAACAGGTGATTTATAACAGATCTATTAACAGGTGATATATAACAGATCTATTAACAGGTGATATATAACAGGTCTATTAACAGGTGATTTATAACAGATCTATTAACAGGTGATTTATAACAGATCTATTAACAGGTGATATATAACAGATCTATTAACAGGTGATTTATAACAGATCTATTAACAGGTGATATATAACAGGTCTATTAACAGGTGATTTATAACAGATCTATTAACAGGTGATATATAACAGATCTATTAACAGGTGATTTATAACAGATCTATTAACAGGTGATATATAACAGGTCTATTAACAGGTGATTTATAACAGATCTATTAACAGGTGATATATAACAGATCTATTAACAGGTGATTTATAACAGATCTATTAACAGGTGATATATAACAGATCTATTAACAGGTGATTTATAACAGATCTATTAACAGGTGATATATAACAGATCTATTAACAGGTGATTTATAACAGATCTATTAACAGGTGATATATAACAGATCTATTAACAGGTGATTTATAACAGATCTATTAACAGGTGATATATAACAGATCTATTAACAGGTGATTTATAACAGATCTATTAACAGGTGATTTATAACAGATCTATTAACAGGTGATTTATAACAGATCTATTAACAGGTGATTTATAACAGATCTATTAACAGGTGATATATAACAGATCTATTAACAGGTGATATATAACAGGTCTATTAACAGGTGATTTATAACAGATCTATTAACAGGTGATATATAACAGATCTATTAACAGGTGATATATAACAGATCTATTAACAGGTGATTTATAACAGATCTATTAACAGGTGATTTATAAAATATCTATTAACATGTGATTTATAACAGATCTATTAACAGGTGATATATAACAGATCTATTAACAGGTGATATATAACAGATCTATTAACAGGTGATTTATAACAGATCTATTAACAGGTGATTTATAAAATATCTATTAACATGTGATTTATAACAGATCTATTAACAGGTGATATATAACAGATCTATTAACAGGTGATATATAACAGATCTATTAACAGGTGATTTATAACAGATCTATTAACAGGTGATATATAACAGATCTATTAACAGGTGATTTATAACAGATCTATTAACAGGTGATTTATAACAGATCTATTAACAGGTGATTTATAACAGATCTATTAACAGGTGATTTATAACAGATCTATTAACAGGTGATATATGACTGATCTATTAACAGGTGATATATGACTGATCTATTAACAGGTGATATATAACAGATCTATTAACAGGTGATTTATAACAGATCTATTAACAGGTGATATATAACAGATCTATTAACAGGTGATTTATAACAGATCTATTAACAGGTGATATATAACAGATCTATTAACAGGTGATATATAACAGATCTATTAACAGGTGATTTATAACAGATCTATTAACAGGTGATATATAACAGATCTATTAACAGGTGATATATAACAGATCTATTAACAGGTGATATATAACAGGTCTATTAACAGGTGATTTATAACAGATCTATTAACAGGTGATATATAACAGGTCTATTAACAGGTGATATATAACAGATCTATTAACAGGTGATATATAACAGGTCTATTAACAGGTGATATATAACAGATCTATTAACAGGTGATATATGACAGATCTATTAACAGGTGATATATAACAGATCTATTAACAGGTGATATATGACTGATCTATTAACAGGTGATTTATAACAGATCTATTAACATGTGATTTATAACAGATCTATTAACAGGTGATATATAACAGATCTATTAACAGGTGATATATGACAGATCTATTAACAGGTGATATATAACAGATCTATTAACAGGTGATATATGACTGATCTATTAACAGGTGATATATAACTGATCTATTAACAGGTGATATATAACAGATCTATTAACAGGTGATATATGACAGATCTATTAACAGGTGATATATAACAGATCTATTAACAGGTGATATATAACAGATCTATTAACAGGTTGATATATGACTGATCTATTAACAGGTGATATATAACAGATCTATTAACAGGTGATATATAACAGATCTATTAACAGGTGATATATAACAGATCTATTAACAGGTGATATATAACAGATCTATTAACAGGTGATATATAACAGATCTATTAACAGGTGATTTATAACAGATCTATTAACAGGTGATTTATAACAGATCTATTAACAGGTGATATATAACAGATCTATTAACAGGTGATTTATAACAGATCTATTAACAGGTGATATATAACAGATCTATTAACAGGTGATATATAACAGATCTATTAACAGGTGATATATAACAGATCTATTAACAGGTGATATATAACAGATCTATTAACAGGTGATTTATAACAGATCTATTAACAGGTGATTTATAACAGATCTATTAACAGGTGATATATAACAGATCTATTAACAGGTGATATATAACAGATCTATTAACAGGTGATATATAACAGATCTATTAACAGGTGATATATAACAGATCTATTAACAGGTGATATATAACAGATCTATTAACAGGTGATATATAACAGATCTATTAACAGGTGATATATAACAGATCTATTAACAGGTGATTTATAACAGATCTATTAACAGGTGATATATAACAGATCTATTAACAGGTGATATATAACAGATCTATTAACAGGTGATATATAACAGATCTATTAACAGGTGATATATAACAGATCTATTAACAGGTGATATATAACAGATCTATTAACAGGTGATATATAACAGATCTATTAACAGGTGATCTATAACAGATCTATTAACAGGTGATATATAACAGATCTATTAACAGGTGATTTATAACAGATCTATTAACAGGTGATAAAAACAGATCTATTAACAGGTGATATATAACAGATCTATTAACAGGTGATATATAACAGATCTATTAACAGGTGATATATAACAGATCTATTAACAGGTGATATATAACAGATCTATTAACAGGTGATATATAACAGATCTATTAACAGGTGATATATAACAGATCTATTAACAGGTGATATATAACAGATCTATTAACAGGTGATATATAACAGGTCTATTAACAGGTGATATATAACAGATCTATTAACAGGTGATATATAACAGGTCTATTAACAGGTGATATATAACAGATCTATTAACAGGTGATATATAACAGGTCTATTAACAGGTGATATATAACAGATCTATTAACAGGTGATATATAACAGATCTATTAACAGGTGATATATAACAGATCTATTAACAGGTGATATATAACAGGTCTATTAACAGGTGATATATAACAGATCTATTAACAGGTGATATATAACAGATCTATTAACAGGTGATATATGACTGATCTATTAACAGGTGATATATAACAGGTCTATTAACAGGTGATATATAACAGATCTATTAACAGGTGATATATAACAGATCTATTAACAGGTGATATATGACTGATCTATTAACAGGTGATATATAACAGGTCTATTAACAGGTGATATAAAACAGATCTATTAACAGGTGATATATAACAGATCTATTAACAGGTGATTTATAACAGATCTATTAACAGGTGATATATAACAGATCTATTAACAGGTGATTTATAACAGATCTATTAACAGGTGATATATAACAGATCTATTAACAGGTGATTTATAACAGATCTATTAACAGGTGATATATAACAGATCTATTAACAGGTGATATATAACAGATCTATTAACAGGTGATATATAACAGATCTATTAACAGGTGATATATGACTGATCTATTAACAGGTGATATATAACAGATCTATTAACAGGTGATATATGACTGATCTATTAACAGGTGATAAACGGGGCAGATGAATGCAAAATATTATATCCATTTAAGCGTTTTAACCATGTCGCTTTCATCTGTCAAGCCCCTTTATGAGCAAAGGGTTCTGAAACATCCCAAAGTACCCGTTTCTCCACACCGTTTGAATGCCAGGGAGAGGCAGGTGTCATAATGAACATATCCTCTACCTCTTCCCTCCACAGGTAAAGACAGTAGAGTTACCAGGTGGCGTGCTGGAGGACCACTTTGACACCAGCGTTAGGATGAGCACCTACCTGGTGGCCTTCATCGTCTCTGACTTCCAGTCTGTCAGCAAGACCACTAGTCACGGAGTCAAGGTGAGCAGGAAGTCCTCTCATTGGTCAGAATGAAAGGGTAGCTTAAGATGCCCAACCTGCAAATAGAAATGAAGTGCATTGAATAACTTTCACGTGGAAAAGGGAGTTGTACCCTGTCTTGTTGATCAGGTTCTATCTGAAACCTTGTGCTACGTCTCTGTTTCACTGACTATGACTAGTTTATACATACACATCATTATAGCTCCCTAGTCCCTGCTGTATGGAAGTGCTCAACAATGTACTTATATGATTGACCTCTTCGGTATTGTCCTATCAGATCTCAGTATATGCTGTACCAGACAAGATCAACCAGACAGACTTTGCCCTGAATGCTGCAGTCAGACTGTTGGACTTCTACGATGACTACTTTGACATCCCGTATCCTCTACCCAAACAGGGTGAGTAGAACACAACGCACATACACTACGCACCACACATAGACTTACTGGGGTGCATTCGGTAGCAGGAAGTGGCACTCGCTGACAGTTTATGCTAATGTAGGTCTATGTTTAATAATGGTTTATACACATTTTTGTAAGTAGACCTTCAAATAAAGCATTTCCTGATGTATTCCTATGTGTTCCTCCCAGACCTGGCAGCTATCCCAGACTTCCAGTCGGGTGCGATGGAGAACTGGGGTCTGACCACATACCGCGAGGCTGGGCTGCTCTTTGACCCCAACAAGAGCTCCGCCTCTGACAAGCTAGGCATCACCATGGTGATCGCACATGAGCTGGCACACCAGGTAAGTGGGACTAACCTCTGTTGGTTCATCAATCAGATGCTTTGTCAGAATACACAATACCTTCAGATAGTATTCCACATTTTGTTATGTTACAACCTGAATTCAAAACTGACAAAATCATTTTTTTCCTGGCCCATCTACACAATATCCCCAAAATGACAAAGGGAAAACAAGTTTTTAGAAATGTTTGCACATTTCTTGAAAATTAAATTAGGGCTGGGCGATATGGCCAAAATATCATATCACAGTTTTAGTATTAGTTTTAATGTATGATGGGTATTTGACAGTATTTTATGGTTTTTGAATAATACAAGTCCTAAATGTGCTTCCTCAGTAAGTTGTGAGTGACCCTAGGGTGGCAACACATACACTCTTAAAGTGATTTCAATGGGCCTCTCCCCATTTTCATTGTTTTATACTGTTCAATTCAACTTAACCAAAAATACTTTTTTTGCATTTTCATCCATTTCCTGGCACTCATTTGAGATCATTTCCATGCTGCCACGTAGGGCTGCACGATATGGACAAATGTTAACCAAATGTTGCAATTGCGATTTGACTTGCGATTTAGATCAAAACATTTGGTTGAACTGTTGGAATCATGAAAAAATAATAGTTATTCTAATTCTATAGTTAGAAGATAGTGGGCACTTTGAATACAATGTTGTTTGCCATGACAACAAATTGAAAATGCCAGGGAGGAGTTATTGTGACAGGATAGGAACCAAAGTGTTAGTCAGTGTTTCCTAGGGGACCCTATAATCTTTGGCTACATTAACCCACTAGAGTGTCAATCTAAGTTACATTAAAAAAACATTCCATCAAAATCAGTCAGCTTAAGCTACTTTTGCATTGGATGCATCTCAATCCATCACATCCACCGGTATCGCACTTCTGCATCTGCAGTGAAAGGTGGGAGAGCTAAGAGCAGTGAGACATCTGCAGTGAAAGGCAGGAGAGCTAAGAGCGGTGAGACATCTGCAGTGAAAGGTGGGAGAGCTAAGAGCAGTGTGACATCTGCAGTGAAAGGCAGGAGAGCTAAGAGCGGTGAGACATCTGCAGTGAAAGGTGGGAGAGCTAAGAGCAGTGAGACATCTGCAGTGAAAGGTGGGAGAGCTAAGAGCAGTGAGACATCTGCAGTGAAAGGCAGGAGAGCTAAGAGCGGTGAGACATCTGCAGTGAAAGGTGGGAGAGCTAAGAGCAGTGTGACATCTGCAGTGAAAGGCAGGAGAGCTAAGAGCGGTGAGACATCTGCAGTGAAAGGTGGGAGAGCTAAGAGCAGTGAGACATCTGCAGTGGAAAGTGGGAGAGCTAAGAGCAGTGCGACATCTGCAGTGAAAGGCAGGAGAGCTAAGAGCGGTGAGACATCTGCAGTGAAAGGTGGGAGAGCTAAGAGCAGTGCGACATCTGCAGTGAAAGGCAGGAGAGCTAAGAGCGGTGAGACATCTGCAGTGAAAGGTGGGAGAGCTAAGAGCGGTGAGACATCTGCGGTGGAAGGTGGGAGAGCTAAGAGCAGTGCGACATCTGCAGTGAAAGGCAGGAGAGCTAAGAGCGGTGAGACATCTGCAGTGAAAGGTGGGAGAGCTAAGAGCGGTGAGACATCTGCGGTGGAAGGTGGGAGAGCTAAGAGCAGTGAGACATCTGCAGTGAAAGGTGGGAGAGCTAAGAGCGGTGAGACATCTGCAGTGAAAGCTGGGAGAGCTAAGAGCAGTGAGACATCTGCAGTGAAAGGTGGGAGAGCTAAGAGCGGTGAGACATCTGCAGTGAAAGCTGGGAGAGCTAAGAGTGGTGAGACATCTGCAGTGGAAAGTGGGAGAGCTAAGAGCAGTGAGACATCTGCAGTGAAAGGCAGGAGAGCTAAGAGCGGTGAGACATCTGCAGTGGAAAGTGGGAGAGCTAAGAGCGGTGAGACATCTGCGGTGGAAGGTGGGAGAGCTAAGAGCAGTGAGACATCTGCAGTGAAAGGTGGCAGAGCTAAGAGCGGTGAGACATCTGCAGTGAAAGCTGGGAGAGCTAAGAGCAGTGAGACATCTGCAGTGGAAAGTGGGAGAGCTAAGAGCAGTGAGACATCTGCAGTGAAAGCTGGGAGAGCTAAGAGCGGTGAGACATCTGCAGTGGAAAGTGGGAGAGCTAAGAGCAGTGAGACATCTGCAGTGAAAGCTGGGAGAGCTAAGAGCGGTGAGACATCTGCAGTGAAAGGTGGGAGAGCTAAGAGCGGTGAGACATCTGCAGTGGAAAGTGGGAGAGCTAAGAGCGGTGAGACATCTGCAGTGAAAGCTGGGAGAGCTAAGAGCGGTGAGACATCTGCAGTGGAAAGTGGGAGAGCTAAGAGCGGTGAGACATCTGCAGTGGAAAGTGGGAGAGCTAAGAGCGGTGAGACATCTGCAGTGAAAGCTGGGAGAGCTAAGAGCGGTGAGACATCTGCAGTGGAAAGTGGGAGAGCTAAGAGCGGTGAGACATCTGCAGTGGAAAGTGGGAGAGCTAAGAGCAGTGAGACATCTGCAGTGAAAGCTGGGAGAGCTAAGAGCGGTGAGACATCTGCAGTGGAAAGTGGGAGAGCTAAGAGCAGTGAGACATCTGCAGTGAAAGCTGGGAGAGCTAAGAGCGGTGAGACATCTGCAGTGAAAGGTGGGAGAGCTAAGAGCGGTGTTTGTCAGACCATGAGACATTCCGAAAATCGGTCTTCACACGTAAACTTCTGTAGCGTCTGAATGGTTTGACCTACAAACTATAATGACAACTTTATGGGAAGGGGAGACTCGAGGGTGTTCTCCGTTTTCCTCTATGACCCCTTGTCTGAAGTTAATTGGTACCGGTTTTAAAAAAATGAATGGAGGTATGAAGCGATTTCTGTGCCTACCCCAAAAAAGGGGAGGGTTTTTCTTTATTTTTACTATGTTCTACATTGTAGAATAATAGTGAAGACATCAAAACTATGAAATAACACATATGGAATCATGTAGTAACCAAAAAAGTGTTAAATAAAAATCTATTTTATATTTGAGATTCTTCAAAGTAGCCACACTTTGCCTTGATGACAGCTTTGCACACTCTTGACGTTCTCTCAACCAGCTTCATGAGGTCCTGAGGACCTGGAATGCATTTCAATTAACAGGTGTGCCTTGTTAAAAGGTCATTTGTTGAATTTATTATCTTAATGCGTTTGAACCAATCATTTGTGTTGTGACAAGATAGCGGTGGTATACAGAAGATAGTCCTATTTGGTAAAAGACCAAGTCCATATTATGGTAAGAACAGCTCAAATAAGCAAAGAGACATTTTTTATTTTATTTTTTATTTTAAATTTTACCTTTATTTAACCAGGCAAGTCAGTTAAGAACACATTCTTATTTTCAATGACGGCCTGGGAACAGTGGGTTAACTGCCTGTTCAGGGGCAGAACAACAGATTTGTACCTTGTCAGCTCGGGGGTTTGAACTCGCAACCTTCCGGTTACTAGTCCAACCACTAGGCCACGCTGCCGCCCCATGACAGTCCATCATTACTTTAAGACATGAAGGTCAGTCAATGAGGAAAATCTGAACAACAGTCACAAAAACCATTGAGCACCATGATGAAACTGGCTCTCATGAGGACTGCCAAAGGAAAGGAAGACCCAGAGTTAACTCTGCTGAAGAGGATAAGTGCATTAGAGTTAACTGCACCTCAGAAATTGCAGCCCAAATAAATGCTTCACAGAGTTCAAGTAACAGACACATCTAGAACAACAACAACTGTTCTGAGGAGACTGCGTGAATCAGGCCTTCATGGCCGAATTGCTGCAAAGAAACCACTACTAACGGACACCAATAGGAAGAAGAGACTTGCTTGGGCCAAGAAACATGAGCTAATGACATTAAACAAGCGATGGTTATTAGACCGGTGGAAATCTGTTCTTTGGTCTGAAGAGTCCAAATTTTTGATATTTGGTTCCAACCGCTGTGTCTTTTGTGAGACGCAGAGCAGGTGAACGGATGATCTCTGCATGTGTGGTTCATACCGTGAAGCATGGAGGAGGAGGTGTGATGTGTGGGGGTGCTTTGTTGGTGACACTTTCTGTGATTTATTTCGATTTCAAGGCACGCTTAACCAGCATGACTACCACAGCATTCTGTAGCGATACGCAAATAAAGAAAACCCTTGAATGTGTAGGTGTGTCCAAACTTTTGACTGGTACTGTATGTATAATAATAAACTATTTCCTGTTTTGTTTTTTACAAGTATATCTCCTAGATTAAGGACAGACACTTCAAAACCTTGTTTCTCATTATTTATTTTTAAACTGTTCTTTTTGCCTTGTATGAATGTGTTATGCAATGCATTTCTGTCGGGTTCAAATGTAAAAGGCCGAGATCAATATTTGATCAAATCATTTTGGTATATATATATCTTTTATACCTAAAGGGGTCCTAAACTTCAAAATCAAATAGCTAAATGATCCATAGTATGACCATCTGAAAACAATTCCACATGTCAGTTTAGCACCAATGTCTTAGACTCTAAACAATGAAATGTTTTCTCTTAGCTACTTCATGTAGCATTTTCATTCTTTGTTCTAGTGGTTCGGTAACCTAGTGACTATCTTGTCCTAACCCTGTCTCTACTCCTGTTGTTCTAGTGGTTTGGTAACCTAGTGACCATGCAGTGGTGGAATGACCTGTGGCTCAACGAGGGCTTTGCAAAGTTCATGGAGTTTGTGTCAGTTAACATCACCAATCCTGAGCTGCAAGTGGTAAGCCTCTGTTTGCTTTTTAATATTAATTTTCTGAATTTCTTTTATTGATTTAGTATGAAATGAAAGAGTATAGTAGAGAGTTTGTATAGAAATGTACCTGAACAAATACTGAGCTAGTTGATAGGCAGGCTGCTGGATGTATGTGTAGGGAAATCAGGGTTGTTGTGATATCACTAACTGATAAAGGACTTCTCTCTCTTTTTGTTTTCTCTCTGTCTCTCTCTGTCTCTCTCTCTATCTCTCTCTCTGTTTTCTCTCTATATCTCTTTCTGTTTTCTCTCTCTCTCTCTCTCTCTCTCTTTCTGTTTTTTCTCTCTCTCTCTCTCTCTCTCTCTCTCTCTCTCTCTCTCTCTCTGTCTCTGTCTCTGTCTCTGTCTCTGTCTCTGTCTCTGTCTCTGTCTCTGTCTCTGTCTCTCTCTCTCTCTCTCTCTCTCTCTCTCTCTCTGTCTCTGTCTCTGTCTCTGTCTCTGTCTCTGTCTCTGTCTCTGTCTCTGTCTCTGTCTCTGTCTCTCTCTGTCTCTCTCTCTCTCTCTCTGTCTCTCTCTGTCTCTCTCTATCTATCTATCTCTCTCTCTCTTCCTGTTTTCTGTCTCTCTGTCTCTCTCTCTATCAATTCAATTCAATTCAATTCAAGGGCTTTATTGGCATGGGAAACATGTGTTAACATTGCCAAAGCAAGTGAGGTAGACAACATACAAAGTGAATATATAAAGTGAAAAACAACAAAAATTAACAGTAAACATTACACATACAACAGTTTCAAAACAGTAAAGACATTACAAATGTCATATTATATATATATATATATACACAATGTACAAATAATTAAAGGACACAAGATAAAATAAATAAGCATAAATATGGGTTGTATTTACAATGGTGTTTGTTCTTCACTGGTTGCCCTTTTCTCGTGGCAACAGGTCACAAATCTTGCTGCTGTGATGGCACACTGTGGAATTTCACCCAGTAGATATGGGAGTTTTTCAAAATTGGATATGTTTTCGAATTCTTTGTGGATCTGTGTGATCTGGGGGAAATATGTCTCTCTAATATGGTCATACATTGGGCAGGAGGTTAGGAAGTGCAGCTCAGTTTCCACCTCATTTTGTGGGCAGTGAGCACATAGCCTGTCTTCTCTTGAGAGCCATGTCTGCCTACGGCGGCCTTTCTCAATAGCAAGGCTATGCTCACTGAGTCTGTACATAGTCAAAGCTTTCCTTAATTTTGGGTCAGTCACAGTGGTCAGGTATTCTGCCGCTGTGTACTCTCTGTGTAGGGCCAAATAGCATTCTAGTTTGCTCTGTTTTTTTGTTAATTCTTTCCAATGTGTTAAGTAATTATCTTTTTGTTTTCTCATGATTTGGTTGGGTCTAATTGTGCTGTTGTCCTGGGGCTCTGTAGGGTGTGTTTGTGTTTGTGAACAGAGCCCCAGGACCAGCTTGCTTAGGGACTCTTCTCCAGGTTCATCTCTCTGTT
>NC_068445.1:40271255-40291255 GCF_023373465.1 Oncorhynchus keta | reverse complement strand
TATCTTTGCTTTTGTTCAAGTATGACAACTGAGTACTTTTTCCACCACTGTTTTCAGATCAGGGGAGACCTGTCGCTTATTCATAGTGTTTCAGATCAGGGGAGACCTGTCCCTTATTCATAGTGTCTCAGATCAGGGGAGACCTGTCCCTTATTCATAGTGTCTCAGATCAGGGGAGACCTGTCCCTTATTCATAGTGTTTCAGATCAGGGGAGACCTGTCCCTTATTCATAGTGTCTCAGATGAGAGGAGACCTGTCCCTTATTCATAGTGTTTCAGATCAGGGGAGACCTGTCCCTTATTCATAGTGTCTCAGATCAGGGGAGATCTGTCCCTTATTCATAGTGTTTCAGATCAGGGGAGACCTGTCCCTTATTCATAGTGTCTCAGATCAGGGGAGACCTGTCCCTCATTCATAGTGTCTCAGATCAGGGGAGACCTGTCCCTTATTCATAGTGTTTCAGATCAGGGGAGACCTGTCCCTTATTCATAGTGTCTCAGATCAGGGGAGATCTGTCCCTTATTCATAGTGTCTCAGATCAGGGGAGACATGTCCCTTATTCATAGTGTTTCAGATCAGGGGAGACCTGTCCCTTGTTCATAGTGTCTCAGATCAGGGGAGACCCGTACCTTATTCATAGTGTCTCAGATCAGGGGAGACCTGTCCCTTATTCATAGTGTCTCAGATCAGGGGAGACCTGTCCCTTATTCATAGTGTCTCAGATGAGAGGAGACCTGTCCCTTATTCATAGTGTTTCAGATCAGGGGAGACCTGTCCCTTATTCATAGTGTTTCAGATCAGGGGAGACCTGTCCCTTATTCATAGTGTCTCAGATGAGAGGAGACCTGTCCCTTATTCATAGTGTTTCAGATCAGGGGAGACCTGTCCCTTATTCATAGTGTTTCAGATCAGGGGAGACATGTCCCTTATTCATAGTGTCTCAGATCAGGGGAGACCTGTCCCTTATTCATAGTGTCTCAGATCAGGGGAGACCTGTCCCTTATTCATAGTGTTTCAGATCAGGGGAGACCTGTCCCTTATTCATAGTGTTTCAGATCAGGGGAGACATGTCCCTTATTCATAGTGTCTCAGATCAGGGGAGACATGTCCCTTATTCATAGTGTCTCAGATCAGGGGAGACATGTCCCTTATTCATAGTGTCTCAGATCAGGGGAGACCTGTCCCTTATTCATAGTGTTTCAGATCAGGGGAGACCTGTCCCTTATTCATAGTGTTTCAGATCAGGGGAGACATGTCCCTTATTCATAGTGTTTCAGATCAGGGGAGACATGTCCCTTATTCATAGTGTCTCAGATCAGGGGAGACATGTCCCTTATTCATAGTGTCTCAGATCAGGGGAGACCTGTCCCTTATTTATAGTGTCTCAGATCAGGGGAGACCTGTCCCTTATTCATAGTGTCTCAGATCAGGGGAGACCTGTCCCTTATTCATAGTGTCTCAGATCAGGGGAGACCTGTCCCTTATTCATAGTGTCTCAGATCAGGGGAGATCTGTCCCTTATTCATAGTGTCTCAGATCAGGGGAGACCTGTCCCTTATTCATAGTGTCTCAGATCAGGGGAGACCTGTCCCTTATTCATAGTGTCTCAGATCAGGGGAGACCTGTCCTTTATTCATAGTGTCTCAGATCAGGGGAGACCTGTCCCTTATTTATAGTGTCTCAGATCAGGGGAGACCTGTCCCTTATTCATAGTGTTTCAGATCAGGGGAGACCTGTCCCTTATTCATAGTGTCTCAGATTAGGAGAGACATGTCCCTTATTTATAGTGTCTCAGATTAGGAGATCTGATCTAGGATCAGGTTTTCCCTGTCCAGAACAATCTCCTTCAATATGATCTAAAAAGTCAAACTGTTATGAACACGCTTCGTGAATACGGGTGTAGATCAGGGCCCGTGTCCACAAAGCACCTCAGAACTAGAGACTACTTTCCAACAACAGGTGGTTTCTGTTGACTATCTAACGGATGTTCTTGAACAGGAAAACAGCAGAGAGCAGAGCATTACATTTACATTTTAGTCATTCAGCAGACGCTCTTATTCAGAATGACTTACAGAGGAGGACAGAGGAGTCGAGGAGAGGACAGACTTTTGGCCAAATGAGAATCTCCCAGTGAATAAAATGTATCTCACCCCTGCTTGGACCACAACACCACAGAGACAGATAAAGAATTGGTCATAATTGGTGGCAAATTACTACAGTATCTCAAACTGATTAAATAATGGAGCCTGGCCCATGGGGAGAAGATTATGTTTGACGGCATTGATATTAGTAACAACAAGACAAGCCATTGGATAATCACAATGTGGTCATTAACAATGTGACAGCCCATTGGACAATCACAATGTGACAGCCCACGGTCTTTCCTAGCTCTCTTTCCTCATATCTTTTCCTAATTGTATTTCCTTTCATGCGTTCCTAGCTTAATCTCCTCCTTTTCCTGTTTACTTTGCTTCCCTAGCTTCCTCTCTTCCTTTTCTTGATCCCATTCCTCATTTCCTAGCTTTTTTCCTCATTTCCTTTACTCTTCTACTTTCCTACGTTCCTTTCCTCATTTCCTTGATCTATTTCCTCCTCCACTTGTTGGCTGCTTTTCCTTCATTCTGTGGTCCAACTCATCCCAAACCATCTCAACTGGGTTGAGGTCGGGTTATTGTGGAGGCCAGGTCATCTGACGCAGAACTCCATCACTCTCCTTTATGGTCAAATAGCCCTTACATATCCTAGAGGTGTGTTTTCGGTCATTGTCCTGCTGAAAACAAATAATAGTCACACTAAGTGCAAACCAGATGGAATGGCGTATCGCTGCAGAATGATGTGGTAACCATGCTGGTTGTGTGCTTTGAATTCTAAATAAACCACTGTCACCAGCAAAGCACCCCCACACCATCACACCTCATCCTCCATGCTTCACGGTGGGTTCCACACATGCAGAGATCATCCGTTCACCTACTCTGCGTCTAACAAAGACAGGGTGGTTGGAACCAAAACTTTAACTCAGTTTTTCACAATTCCTGACATTTAATCCTAGTAAAAATGTCCTGTCTTAGGTCAGTTAGGATCACCACTTTATTTTAGGAATGTGAAATGTCAGAATAATAGTAGAGAGAATGATTTAGTTCAGCTATTATTTATTTCCTCACATTCCCAGTGTGTCAGAAGTTTACATACACTCAATGAGTATTTCATAGCATTGCCTTTACATTGTTTAACTAGGGTGAAATGTTTTGGTAGCCTCCCACAAGCTTCCCACAATAAGTTGGGTGAATTTTGGCCCATTCCTCCTGACAGAGCTGGTGTAACTGAATCAGGTTTTTAGGCCTCCTTGCTCGCACACGCTTTTTCAGTTCTGCCCACAAATTGTGTATGGGATTGAAGTCTGGGCTTTGTGATGGCCACTCCAATACCTTGACTTTGTTGTCCTTAAGTCATTTTACAACAACTTTGGAAGTATGCTTGGGGTCATTGTCCATTTGGAAGACCCATTTGCGACCAAGCTTTAACTTCCTGACTGATGTCTTGAGATGTTGCTTCAATATATCCACAATTTTCCTGTCTCATGATGCCATCTAGTTTGTGAAGTGCACCAGTCCCACCTGCAGCAAAGCAACCCCACAACATGATGCTGCCACCCCCGTGCTTCACAGTTGGGATGGTGTTCTTCGGCTTGCAAGCGTCCCCCTTTTTCCTCCAAACATATTTTTGTTTCATCAGACCAGAGGGGAGGACATTCCTCCAAAAAGTACGATCTTTGTCCCCATGTGCAGTTGCAAACCGTAGTCTGGCTTTTTTATGGCGGTTTTGGAGCAGTGGCTTCTTCCTTGCTAAGCGGCCTTTCAGGTTATGTCGATATAGGACTTGTTTTACTGTGGATATAGATACTTTTGTACCTCAATGCCCTTTGCTGTTGTTCTGGGATTGATTAGCACTTTTCGCAATAAAGTACGTTCATCTCTAGGAGACAAAACAAGTCTCCTTCCTGAGCGGTATGACGGCTGCGTGGTCCCATGGTTTTTATACTTGCGTACTATTGTTTGTACAGATGAACGTGGTACCTTCAGGCTTTTGGAAATTGCTCCCAAGGATGAACCAGACTTGTGGAGGTCTACTCATTTCATTCTGAGGTCTTGGCTGATTTCTTTTGATTTTACCATGATGCCAAGCAAAGTGGGACTAAGTTTGAATGTAGGCCTTGAAATACTTCCACAGGTACACTCCCAAATTTCTCAAATTATGACAATTAGCTTATCAGAACCTTCTAAAGCCATGACATAATTTTCTGGAATTTTCCAAGCTGTTTAAAGGCACATTCAACTTAGTATATGTGAACTTCAAACCCACTGGATTTGTGATACAGTGAATTATAAGTGAAATAATATGTCTGTAAACAATTGTTGGACAAATTGCTTGAGTCATGCACACATATATCCTAACTGACTTGCCAAAACTATAGTTTGTCAACAAGAAATTTGTGGAGTGGTTGAAAAATGAGTTTTAATGACTCCAACCTAAGTGTATGTAAACTTCCAACTTCAACTGTATTTATATGTGTGTGTTTATACTACAGACACCAACAGTGCTTGTCCTAATATTTCAAAAGTTCTTAATTAAATTATTTCACTTTTACATGTGTATATTGTTAGATATTACTGCACTGTTGGAGTTAGGAACACAAGCATTTTGCTATTTCGCAATATCATCTGCTAGTCTCATTGCAAAATGTGTAGAATAGAAGGAAATTGGCTTTAAAACGGCAAAAAAGTTTATTTCAGCCTAGCAAATGTGTAGATTATAATAACATGAGATAAGATTTAAAACTGCTCATTTGTCTGTATGCCAGATGACAAAAGTAAATGTTTACAATTGGAGGAAATTAGGGTCAGGAGTCCATCTCCTGTTTCTGTAGCGTGAGGCAGCTTGATGTACAGCTCCTTTCTTCCACTCCTTTACTTTCCTAGCTCTCTTCCTCCTATCTTTATCTCATTTCCTTCCCTCCTTTCCTAGCATCTTCTCCTCCTTTTTATTGCCCCCTCTCCTTCACTAGCTTCCTTTCCTCTTCACCTTTTATAGATCCCGTTCCTAATTTCCTTGCTTTCTTTCCTAATTTCCTTTACTCTTCTTCTTTCCTAGGTTATTTTCCTCTTTTCCTAGCTTCCTTTCCTTGATATATGTCCTCCTTTCCTCATTCACTTTCCTAGCTCCCTTTCCTCCTATCCTTTACTAACTACCTTTCCGTTCCTCCTTCCCTAGTTTCCTTTCCTCTCATTTCCTGGCTCCCTTTCTTCCTTTCCCAGTTTCCTTTCCTCCGACTACAATAGTGGCGTTGAGCCTTCTACACTACTAGTACTGCTACTAAACTCAGCAAAAAAAAGAAACGTCCCCCTTTTCATTTTTTTTTGTTAGTTCTTTCCAATGTGTCAAGTAATTATCTTTTAATTTTCTCATGATTAGGTTGGGTCTAATTGTGTTGCTGTTCTGGGCATTTCTCTCTCTCTCTTTCACCTGTGGACCTGTTACACCACAGTTTCAGATCAGCTGACGAACGGCTGGTGATCTGTTCAACCACAGTTACAGATGGAGCCCATAGTTTGGAATGCTTGGAATGTCAGTGATTATACATTTGTAGCTTTACTGATGAATTTCAGAGATTTTGAGAGACTTTACACAGTCTTCAAAGCACTACCATTTTTTTTTAGCAAATATCTGCCTCCTGTCTCAGCACTTTTAGGAAAGTGATTAATCAATAACAGCCTGTTTTATAACTGCATCTCAAACCCCTATCTGATAAGATGACAGAAAGCTGTAGTCTAGATCCACATGGGTGTACATCAGCTGTGAGATGACATCACAACGACAACATTCGAAAGTGTAGATTAACATGATTCAAACATTCAAAAAATCCCTTGGCAGTTTTGGCTAAGATCCTGTAATACAGACAGCCAGACAGACAGCCAGACAGACAGACAGACAGACAGACAGACAGACAGACAGACAGACAGACAGACAGACAGACAGACAGACAGACAGACAGACAGACATGGTCCTCCCCGGGACCACCCATATGTAGAATGTATGCACACATGACTGTAAGTCGCTTTGGATAAAAGCGTCTGCTAAATGGCATATATTATACAGACAGACAGACAGACGTTTGTGTGTGACGCCACAGAGAGAGGAGACAGGGTTATGTTCTGTAGTCAGTGGATATTGTGACTGTGGGAGTGGCTCATATTATAACACCTTAATTAGCTCTGTAGTCTTCTGTACTTCTTTAATACAAAAAGTATATTAATTAGATCTTGGAATATTAACCACAAGTGGACTCACTTCATTCAAAGTGATTGAGGATAAAACCAAGAGGTTTTCCAACTCATCCGGTTGATAGAGCCCTGGGATAAAGCTTCTATTGAAGCCAGAGACAGTGTTTGTATGTGGCGCCACAGAGTGAGTGATATAACTGTAGTGTGTAAAGGCTTTGTCCCACATTACACCCTATTCACTTTATAGTGAACTACTTTTGACCAGTAGTGCTCTATATAGGGAATGGGGTGCCATTTGGGACTCAAACATTGTCACTGTAGGAGTGGTCCTTAATACCACTCTGACTGAAGCAGGTGGCTGTGTGGCTCCTGTTATCTTCCTACAGATTGTGATCAATGGTATTACTGATGAATTACAAATTATATGCAGTACTATTTACCATGTCCACCCTTACCTGTTGATTCACTGGGCTGGCCTTTTGACATTATCTGGAATACAATTAGTCCAATCAGCATTTCAAATAGTATCAGAATTTGTGAGCTCTTTATAAACAGCTAGATGGCACAGTAAGGACCATCAGCAGTTGGGTGACTAGAGGAAGAAAGACTCAAGAATATCCAGTTACGACATGATCTGTTGTTCTGGTGCTGTTCTTCTTTCTGGTGCTGTTATTCTGTTCATCTCCCTCTCTCTCTCTCTCTCTCTCTCTCTCTCTCTCTCTCTCTCTCTCTCTCTCTCTCTCTCTGTTCTCTCTGTTCTCTGTTCTCTCTCTCTCTTTCTCTGTTCATCTCTCTCTCTCTCTCTCTCTCTCTCTCTCTCTCTCTCTCTCTCCCCCTCTCTCTCTCTCTCTCTCTCTCTCTCTCTCTCTCTCTCTCTCTCTCTCTCTCTCTCTCTCTGTGTGGGCACGCCTCCTACCTTTGTCATCTCTGTAGACTGTGGCTGGGATTCAGTTGATTCCAGAAAGATATAGAAATTGATTGTCCGTTTGGTTGAGTACACTTTATCCCCATTTTCTTCCGTTTGCTTCAGTTTTAAGAAATGTTTTCAATGAAAAGTTTTTCAACAGAATCGCCAGAATGAATACACCCTTGATCATACACAAACACAGTTCACATTCATAGCAGCCGCATACAACCAGCATGAACATTTTGCTCGTTGTAATTCCTTCTTGCATCTACTCGCTCTCCTCTCACCTTTTCCATTTCCATTTACATTTAAGTCATTTAGCAGACGCTCTTATCCAGAGCGACTTACAAATTGGTGCATTCACCTTATGACATCCAGTGGAACAGCCACTTTACAATAGTGCATCTAAATCTTTTAAGGGGGGGGGTGAGAAGG
The DNA here is from genome assembly GCF_023373465.1 of Oncorhynchus keta. Taxonomy (NCBI): domain Eukaryota; kingdom Metazoa; phylum Chordata; class Actinopteri; order Salmoniformes; family Salmonidae; genus Oncorhynchus; species Oncorhynchus keta. The sequence continues at coordinate 40,283,634 of NC_068445.1, read as the reverse complement.
ATTACTTTATCCTATCCTAGGTATTCCTTAAAGAGGTGGGGTTTCAGGTGTCTCCGGAAGGTGGTGATTGACTCCGCTGTCCTGGCGTCGTGGGGAGTTTGTTCCACCATTGGGGGCCAGAGCAGCGAACAGTTTTGACTGGGCTGAGCGGGAACTGTACTTCCTCAGTGGTAGGGAGGCGAGCAGGCCAGAGGTGGATGAACGCAGTGCCCTTGTTTGGGTGTAGGGCCTGATCAGAGCCTGGAGGTACTGAGGTGCCGTTCCCCTCACAGCTCCTTAGGCAAGCACCATGGTCTTGTAGCGGATGCGAGCTTCAACTGGAAGCCAGTGGAGAGAGCGGAGGAGCAGGGTGACGTGAGAGAACTTGGGAAGGTTGAACACCAGACGGGCTGCAGCGTTCTGGATGAGTTGTAGGGGTTTAATGGCACAAGCAGGGAGCCCAGCCAACAGCGAGTTGCAGTAATCCAGACGGGAGATGACAAGTGCCTGGATTAGGACCTGCGCCGCTTCCTGTGTGAGGCAGGGTCGTACTCTGCGGATGTTGTAGAGCATGAACCTACAGGAACGGGCCACCGCCTTGATGTTAGTTGAGAACGACAGGGTGTTGTCCAGGATCACGCCAAGGTTCTTAGCGCTCTGGGAGGAGGACACAATGGAGTTGTCAACCGTGATGGCGAGATCATGGAACGGGCAGTCCTTCCCCGGGAGGAAGAGCAGCTCCGTCTTGCCGAGGTTCAGCTTCAGGTGGTGATCCGTCATCCACACTGATATGTCTGCCAGACATGCAGAGATGTGATTTGCCACCTGGTCATCAGAAGGGGGAAAGGAGAAGATTAATTGTGTGTCGTCTGCATAGCAATGATAGGAGAGACCATGTGAGGTTATGACAGAGCCAAGTGACTTGGTGTATAGCGAGAATAGGAGAGGGCCTAGAACCGAGCCCTGGGGGACACCAGTGGTGAGAGCGCGTGGTGAGGAGACAGATTCTCGCCACGCCACCTGGTAGGAGCGACCTGTCAGGTAGGACGCAATCCAAGCGTGGGCCGCGCCGGAGATGCCCAACTCGGAGAGGGTGGAGAGGAGGATCTGATGGTTCACAGTATCGAAGGCAGCCGATAGGTCTAGAAGGATGAGAGCAGAGGAGAGAGAGTTAGCTTTAGCAGTGCGGAGTGCCTCCGTGATACAGAGAAGAGCAGTCTCAGTTGAATGACTAGTCTTGAAACCTGACTGATTTGGATCAAGAAGGTCATTCTGAGAGAGATAGCGGGAGAGCTGGCCAAGGACGGCACGTTCAAGAGTTTTGGAGAGAAAAGAAAGAAGGGATACTGGTCTGTAATTGATGACATCGGAGGGATCGAGTGTAGGTTTTTTCAGAAGGGGTGCAACTCTCGCTCTCTTGAAGACGGAAGGGACGTAGCCAGCGGTCAGGGATGAGTTGATGAGCGAGGTGAGGTAAGGGAGAAGGTCTCCGGAAATGGTCTGGAGAAGAGAGGAGGGGATAGGGTCAAGCGGGCAGGTTGTTGGGCGGCCAGCCGTCACAAGACGCGAGATTTCATCTGGAGAGAGAGGGAGAAAGAGGTCAGAGCACAGGGTAGGGCAGTGTGAGCAGAACCAGCGGTGTCGTTTGACTTAGCAAACGAGGATCGGATGTCGTCGACCTTCTTTTCAAAATGGTTGACGAAGTCATCTGCAGAGAGGGAGGAGGGGGGAGGGCGAGGAGGATTCAGGAGGGAGGAGAAGGTGGCAAAGAGCTTCCTAGGGTTATAGGCAGATGCTTGGAATTTAGAGTGGTAGAAAGTGGCTTTAGCAGCAGAGACAGAGGAGGAAAATGTAGAGAGGAGGGAGTGAAAGGATGCCAGGTCCGCAGGGAGGCGAGTTTTCCTCCATTTCCGCTCGGCTGCCCGGAGCCTTGTTCTGTGAGCTCGCAATGAGTCGTCGAGCCACGGAGCGGGAGGGAGGACCGAGCCGGCCTGGAGGATAGGGGACATAGAGAGTCAAAGGATGCAGAAAGGCAGGAGAGGAGGGTTGAGGAGGCAGAATCAGGAGATAGGTTGGAGAAGGTTTGAGCAGAGGGAAGAGATGATAGGATGGAAGAGGAGAGAGTAGCGGGGAGAGAGAGCGAAGGTTGGGACGGCGCGATACCATCCGAGTAGGGGCAGTGTGGGAAGTGTTGGATGAGAGCGAGAGGGAAAAGGATACAAGGTAGTGGTCGGAGACTTGGAGGGGAGTTGCAATGAGGTTAGTGGAAGAACAGCACCTAGTAAAGATGAGGTTGAGCGTATTGCCTGCCTTGTGAGTAGGGGGGGAAGGTGAGAGGGTGAGGTCAAAAGAGGAGAGGAGTGGAAAGAAGGAGGCAGAGAGGAATGAGTCAAAGGTAGACGTGGGGAGGTTAAAGTCGCCCAGAACTGTGAGAGGTGAGCCGTCCTCAGGAAAGGAGCTTAACAAGGCATCAAGCTCATTGATGAACTCTCCGAGGGGACCTTCGCTTCTGTGATGCTAACCACTACACACAGCCTACATCATTGTCACAATATTAGCTAACGCCATTGTCAACATAGCTACTAGAAGTAACGCGTTAGTAAACCAGCTACAATCATGCAGTACCGTGTACAGTCAGCAAGCAGTTTAGCATTTACACCGGTGGGCCTCGGTGACAATAACTGAATAAAACCAAAAGCTCACCTTGACTTGGAAGAGTTCCAGTGTTGGATAGTCATAGCCAGCTAGCTAACATAGCATCCCTCTCTGTTTGAGCCGGGATTTGTGTAGGGTAAACTAGCTAGCTGCATTCGCAAGCAAAGTGAATGTGAATGTGAAAAAAAATACAATGAAATATAGCTAGCTGTCTTTCTCTCTTTCTTGCTCTCTCTCTCTTGCATCTCCTTCATTTTTAAAGAAATTATTTTGTTAAAAATTGTTTGGCTATTGTCTTTCTCTCACTTTGAGTCAACTACTCGCCACATTTTATGCACTGCAGTGCTTGCTAACTGTAGCTTATGCTTTTAGATTCATTCTCTGATCCTTTGGTGGACAACATGTCAGTTCATGCTGCAAGGGCTCTGCTAGGTTGGAGGACGTCATAATTACTGTGTAAGTCTATGGAAGGTTTTGTATTGAAGTCAATGTGCCCAGAGGAGGATGGAAACTAGCTCTCCTCCAGGTAAACCATTGTGCTAACCTAGAGTGCTGTTTCACAATTTTTATTTGTATGATATTAACTGAGAAGGACTGTCCCGCCCTGGTCGAAGTATTGTATGTTTGTCTTTTTGTCATTTATTTGGTCAGGCCAGGGTGTGACATGGGTTACTGTGGTGCGTTTTTGTCATGGGGTTTTTGTGGGGTGTCTAGCATAGTCTATGGCTGCCTGAGGCGGTTCTCAATCAGAGTCAGGTGATTATCGTTGTCTCTGATTGGGAACCATATTTAGGCAGCCATATTCTTTGAGTATGTTGTGGGTGATTGTTCCTGTCTCTGTGTTAGTTGTCACCAGATAGGCTGTATAGGTTTTCACGTTCCGTTTGTTGTTTTTGTATTGTTTGTGTTTTTTCTTCATTAAAGATGTATCGAACTAACCACGCTGCATTTTGGTCCGACTCTCTTTCGACGGGAGAAAACCGTAACAGAATCACCCACCACACCAGGACCAAGCAGCGTGGTGACAGGCAGCGGCAACAGGAGCTACGAAGTTTAGAGTATACGACTTGGGAGGAAATAGACAGGTGGGCGGTCGACACAGAGAGAGTGCCGGAGCCCGCCTGGGATTCGCTGGAGCAGTGCGAAGAGGGCTATAGGAGAATGGAGTTGAAGAGAAAAGCACGGCGGCGCAGAAGGAAGCCCGAGAGTCAGCCCCAAAAATTTATTGGGGGGCTCAGGGAGAGTGTGGCAGAGTCAGGGTTCAGACCTGAGCCAATTCCCCCTGTTTATTGTGAGGAGCAGCGATCAAAGGACTTCTGGACTTGGGAGGAGATATTGGACGGAAAAGGACCCTGGGCACAGCCTGGAGAATATCGCCGCCCCAAAGAAGAACTGGAGGCAGAGAAAGCGGAGAGGCGCTGGTATGAAGAGGCAGCACAGCGACGCGGATGGAAGCCCGAGAGTCAGCCCCATAAATGTATTGGGGGGGGGGAGAGTGTGGCAGAGTCAGGGTTAAGACCTGAGCCAACTCCCCCTGTTTATCGTGAGGAGCCAAGGAGGAGACCAGAACCAGAGCCGGTGTTAGAGGTGAGCGAAGCAGAGACTGTGAAGGAGTTAATGGGGAAATTGGAGGAGAGAGTTATGAGGGAGTTGCTGAGTTGGTGCTTTAGGTACGGTATTCGCCCGACGGAGTGTGTCAGGGATTTAATGGCACCTGGGTCAGCGCTACATACTCGTCCTGAGGTGCGTGTTAGTCGGCTGGTGAAAATTGTGCCAGCCTCACGCACTAGGCCTCCTGTGTACCTACCTAGCCTTGCACGTCATGTGCCAGTCCTGCTCTCAGGCTCTCCAGTACACCTTCACAGTCCGGTCCATCCTGTGCCACCTTCACACACCAGTCCTCCGGTGGCAGCTCCTCGCACCAGGCTTCCTGCCTGTTTAGCACTACCAGAGCCTTCCTCCTCTCCAGCGCTGCCGGAGTCTCCCGCCTGTTTAGCGCTGTCAGAGCCTTCCTCCTCTCCAGCGCTGCCGGAGTCTCCCGCCTGTCTAGCGCTATCAGAGCCTTCCTCCTCTCCAGCGCTGCCGGAGTCTCCCGCCTGTTTAGCGCTGCCAGAGCCTTCCTTCTCTCCAGCGCTGACGGAGTCTCCTGCCTGTTCAACGCAGCCAGAACTGCTAATCTGCATGGAGCAGCCAGAGCTGTCAGTCTGCATGGAGCAGCCAGAGCTGCCAGTCTGCATGGAGCAGCCAGAGCTGCCAGTCTTCATGGAGCAGCCAGAGCTGCCAGTCTGCATGGAGCAGCCAGAGCTGCCAGTCTTCATGGAGCAGCCAGAGTTGTCAGTCTGCATGGAGCAGCCAGAGCTGCCAGTCTGCATGGAGCAGCCAGAGCTGCCAGTCTGCATGGAGCAGCCAGAGCTGTAAGTCTGCATGGAGCAGCCAGAGCTGCCAGTCTGCATGGAGCAGCCAGAGCTGCCAGTCTTCATGGAGCAGCCAGAGCTGCCAGTCTGCATGGAGCAGCCAGAGCTGTAAGTCTGCATGGAGCAGCCAGAGCTGCCAGTCTGCATGGAGCAGCCAGAGCTGTAAGTCTGCATGGAGCAGCCAGAGCTGCCAGTCTGCATGGAGCAGCCAGAGCCGCCAGTCTGCATGGAGCAGCCAGAGCTGCCAGTCTGCATGGAGCAGCCAGAGCTGTAAGTCTGCATGGAGCAGCCAGAGCTGCCAGTCTGCATGGAGCAGCCAGAGCTGCCAGTCTTCATGGAGCAGCCAGAGCTGCCAGTCTGCATGGAGCAGCCAGAGCTGTAAGTCTGCATGGAGCAGCCAGAGCTGTAAGTCTGCATGGAGCAGCCAGAGCTGCCAGTCTGCATGGAGCAGCCAGAGCTGCCAGTCTTCATGGAGCAGCCAGAGCTGCCAGTCTGCATGGAGCAGCCAGAGCTGCCAGTCTGCATGGAGCAGCCAGAGCTGTAAGTCTGCATGGAGCAGCCAGAGCTGCCAGTCTGCATGGAGCAGCCAGAGCTGCCAGTCTTCATGGAGCAGCCAGAACTGCTAATCTGCATAGAGCAGCCAGAGCTGTCAGTCTGCATGGAGCAGCCAGAGCTGCCAGTCTGCATGGAGCAGCCAGAGCTGCCAGTCTTCATGGAGCAGCCAGACTCTGCCAGACTATAGGTTTTCACGTTCCATTTGTTGTTTTTGTATTGTTTGTGTTTTTTTTCGTCATTAAAGATCGAACTAACCACGCTGCATTTTGGTCCAACTCTCTTTCGACGGAAGAAACCGTAACAAGGATTGCCCTTCCACCTCTGAGGAGCCTCTACTGTTTTAGAAACGTATCTGTTTGGTATCCTAGCTTCCTCTCTACATTTCTTATCTTCATTTCCTCCTTTCCTAGCTTGCTTTCCTTGATCTCTTTCCTTCCTTTCCTCCTACTACAGTGGTGACTTTGGGCCTTCCACTGTACATTACTACTACTGTTACTTTAATGTTGTGCCACCGGAGGTTACTCAGGAATAAAGCCAATTTATCTTTAAAAAACAGATGAAAAATATATTGTATCACAGTGCCTCTCCTCTTTCTAAAGATCTAATGTAACTTTACTGTATATAAGATCATGAAAATGTATATATGAATAGTGTGTAAATTGTATTTTTGATCTCTCATAATATTTTAAATATTAAAAAGTTGGTGGCCAGCTTGAGAGCATCCAGACACGTGCTTGCCAAATCATCTTCGGCACGGCATACCCAGGATACAAGGGTCATGGATGTACTAAACGTATTATCACTGCCCTCACTTCATGGGTGAAGACAACCTGTGCCTGGTCTTTGCAGTGTTCCTGTTCAAGTCCCCCTTCAGAGACTGTTTACCTGCCTGCCAAGGACATGTGTCAGGCAGGTCACCTGTAGTACTAACATGCTGTCTATATTAACAGGCCAGGAATGAAAGATACAAAGTCACCCAGACCTTACTTTTGCCACTTCACTCTGTGTTTGAGTGTCCACTTAATCAACTCTTTAAGTATCTTCTAAAGTAAATGTCAAATGTGTTTTATGTGCATTTTAACTTGAATGTTGTATTGTCTATTCAATGCAATATCCATGTACGTATGAGGTTGTCAAATTTTGCAGAGTCATCACTTGCCATTGACTATAATGCAATATGCAAATATATTAGACATTAGAAACCACTCTAAAACACTCCACACCAGTAAATGGAGCAAGGAAAAGAGGAAAGGAAGCTAGGAAAGGAGGAGGAAAGGGAGCGAGGAAAGCAAAAGAGTGGAAGATAAAAGAAGAAAAGAGATCAAGGAAATTAAATGAAGCTAGGAAAGGAGGAAAGGAAAGGAAACAAGGAAATTACAAGTGTAAAGTTAGTGAGAGATATAAAGGGAACAAGCAAATTAGGAAAGAAAGCTAGGAAATGAGGAACAGAATCTAGAAAAGGAGGAGAGAAAATTAGTCTAGGGAAGGAAAGGGAGCAAGAAAAGGAGGAGAGGAAAGTAATCTAGGGAAGGAAAGGGAGCAAGAAAAGGAGGAGAGAGGCTAGAAAAGGAGGAAAAGATAGGAGGAAAGAGAGCGAGGAAAGCAAATGAGTGGAGGAAGGGAAAGACAGGGGTCAAGAAACAGAAGATAAGAAAGAAGGAATGGAAAAGAGGAATGACCAAGTAAAGGAAGCCAGGGAAAGGATAGGATGAAAGGGAGCTAGGAAAGAAAAGGGAACTAAGGAAGGGGGAGATGAAGCAAGTGAAGGAAAGTGAGCAAGGAAAGGAGGATATGAGAGGAAGCCAGGGAAGGAAAGGGAGCAAGGAAAAAGGGAAAGGAAAAGTAGTTAAGATGGAAAGATATCAAGGAAAGCAAGCAAGGAAGGACAAATTGAAGCTAGAAAAGGCAGAAAGTGAGCTAGGATATCAAACATGCATTTCAAAAAGCAATTGTGATATATACATTTGTACTTAATTTCTTTGAGAACTGAGGATGTCCTAATCTGGATTCCGTGCATTCGAATTGTATTCGGACCCATGGACTTTTTCCACATTTTTATTACATTACAGACTTATTTTAAAATGTATTACATTGTTTTTCCTCCTCATCAATCTACACACAATACCCCATAACTACAAAGCAAAAACAGGTTTAGACATTTTTTTAAATGTATAAAATTAAAAAACTGAAATATCACATTTACATAAGTATTCAGACCCTTTACTCTGTACTTTGTTGAAGCACGTTTGGCAGCAATTGCAGCCTTAAGTCTTCTTAGGTACGACGTGACAAGCTTGGCAAACCTGTATTTGGGTAGGTTCTCCCATTCTTCTCTGCAGATCCTCTCAAGCTCTGTCAGGTTGGATGGGGAGCGTTACTGCATAGCTATTTTCAGGTCTCTCCAGAGATGTACCATCGGGTTCAAGTCCAGGCTCTGTCTGGGACACTCAAGGATGTTCTCAGACTTGTCCCGAAGCCACTCCTGCGTTCTGTTCTCTTGGCTGTATGCTGAGGGTAATTTTCCTGTTGGAAGGTGAACCTACAACCCAGTCTGAGGTCGTGAGCGTTCTGGAGTAGATTTCATCAAGAATCTCTATAATTTGCTCCGTTTATCTTTCCCTTGATCATAACTAGTCTCCCAGTCCATGCAGCTGAAAGAAATCCCCACAGCATGATGCTGCCAACACCATGCTTCACCGTAGTGATGGTGCCAGGTTTCCTCCAGACGTGACTCTTGGCATTCAGGCCAAAGAGTTCAATCTTTCATCAGTTTCATCAGACCAGAGGATCTTGTTTCTCATGGTCTGAGAATCCTTTAGCTGCCCTTTGGCAAACTCCAAGCAGGCTGTCATGTGCTTTCTACTGAGGAGTGGCTTCCGTCTGGCCACTCTACCATAAAGGCCTGATTGGTGGAGTGCTGCAGAGTTGGTTGTCCTTCTGGAAGGTTCTCCCACCTCCAAAGAGGAACTCTGGAGCTCTGTTAGAGTGAACATCTCCCCCAATTGCTCAGTTTGGCTGGGTGGCCAGCACTAGGAAGAGTCTTGGTAGTTCCCAACTTCTTCCATTTAAGAATGATGGAGGTGTAACCGATGTGAAATGGCTAGCTAGTTAGCGGTGGTGCGCGCTAATAGCGTTTCAATTGGTTACGTCACTCGCTCTGAGACCTGAAGTAGTTGTTCCCCTTGCTCTCTGCAAGGGCCAAAGCTTTTGTGGCGCGATGGGTAGCGATGCTTCGTGGGTGACTGTTGTTGATGTGTGCAGAGGGTACCTGGTTCGAGCCGAGGGGACGGGCGAAAGCTATACTGTTACAGAGGCCACTGTGTCCTTGGGGACCTTCAATGCTGCAGAAATGTTTTGACACCCTTCCCCAGATCTGTGCCTCGACACAATCATGTCTCGGAGCTCAACAGACAATCCCTTCGACTTCATGGCTTGGTTTTTGCTCTGACATCCACTGTCAACTGTGGGACCTTATATAGACAGGTGGGTGCCTTTCCAAATCATGTCCAAACAATTGAATTTACCACAGGTGGATTCCAATCAAGTTGTAGAAACATCTCAAGGATGATCAATGGAAACAGGATGCACCTGAGCTCAATTTCAATCTAAGACCTCTTCTGAGAAATGTAAAACAATTCAGAAACATGATGAGAACATCTTGCCGTAAAACACGTTTCTTTTTATTGATGTTTTAAATGTTTTATCACTTAGTGTGACTATTATTTGTTTTCAGCAGGACAATGACCGAAAACACACCTCCAGGATGTGTAAGGGCTATTTGACCAAGAAGGAGAGTGATGGAGTGCTGCATCAGATGACCTGGCCTCCACAATAACCCGACCTCAACCCAATTGAGATGGTTTGGGATGAGTTGGACCACAGAATGAAGGAAAAGAAGCCAACAAGTGGAGGAGGAAATAGATCAAGGAAATGAGGAAAGGAATGTAGGAAAGTAGAAGAGTAAAGGAAATGAGGAAAAAAGCTAGGAAATGAGGAATGGGATCAAGAAAAGGAAGAGAGGAAGCTAGGGAAGCAAAGTAAGCAGGAAAAGGAGGAGATTAAGCTAGGAACGCATGAAAGGAAATACAATTAGGAAAAGATATGAGGAAAGAGAGCTAGGAAAGACCGTGGGCTGTCACATTGTGATTGTCCAATGGGCTGTGACATTGTTAATGACCACATTGTGATTATCCAATGGGCTGTGACATTGTCTTGTCTTGTTGTTACTAATATCAATGCCTTCAAACATAATCTTCTCCCCATGGGCCAGGCTCCGTTACTTAACCAGTTTGAGATACTGTGGTAATTTGCCACCAATTATGACCAATTCTTTATGGGTCATTAATAACTCATTAATAACTACTTTACTTGAATGAAGTCAAATTCTGTCTCTGTGGTGTCGTGGTTGATTGTTCCTGTCTCTGTGTAGTGTTCACCAGATAGGCTGTAATTAGGTTTCACGTTCCGTTTGTTGTTTTTGTATTTATTAGTTATTTCATGTATCGTTCCGTTTTTTCTTCATTAAAGACATGAGTAACCACCACGCTGCATTTCGGTCCGACTCTCTTTCGACAAACGAAGAACGCCGTTACATTAATATAATAAATGCAGTATTTGGTTTAAAATATACTTATTTATCAAAAGTATTTGTAATTGCTGAAATATACTTAAGTATCAAAAGTCTAAATAATATCTTATTCCTTATATCAAGCCAACCAGACTGAACTATTATTATGTATATTTTTGGGGGAGATAGGCAGTGGCACACATTTGTCTTTAGTGAGTTCGCCAGAGCAGAGACAGTCAGGATATGTTCTCTTGATAAGTGTGTGAATTAGACCATTTCTCTGTGCTGCTAAGCTTTCAACATTTAATCAGTATTTTGGAGTGTCAGGGATTATCATGAATTCATTCAGTTCATTTCCACATGGGGGGGTCATATGTACCTGTAACTGTAAGTATAACAGAGGGTTCCCTGACGTTGTGGGTTCCCATGTTGATGGTGATACTGCAGCTTAGCTTCCACCATGTCATCCCAGGTTGGATCAACATAACATAAGGACTTAATTATCACCAAGGAGAAATGTTGTATTTATCTGAAATGCTGAAAATGAAAGAATACTGTAACTGACTAGTTAAACTTGATTTGAAAATCCATACTCTCATTTAGAAGGCAACCATCACATTTCATCTTTTCACAAATAGTTGTATATGTAATAACATAGGTCTCACAACATTTAGATGCTAACCCCGTAATTGAGAAGTGTGCTAAACCAGTAATGTGTGTTTCCTGTCCTCATGAGATCACCAATTAAACAAACTCGATATATATATTTTTTTTACCTTAACAAGTCAGTTAAGAACATATTCTTATTTTCAATGACGGCCTGGGAACAGTGGGACAACTGCCTGTTCAGGGGCAGAACGACAGATTCATACCTTGTCAGCTCGGGGGTTTGAACTCACAACCTTCCGGTTACTAGTCCAACGCTCTAACCACTAGGCTACGCTGCCGCCCTTAAGCGTCCACAGACCATTCCCACATTCTCAAAAAATACAAATATTGTTTAATTCTCCAATTAAAGAGTTTTGGGAAGAAGAAAGTCTTTGTTCTCCATAGGCTCTCTCCCTCCATACCCCAAGGAAGTGAAGAGAGAGAGAGTTTCTAGCAGGAATATATGACTGTTGTAAAACCTGGCATGGGAGAGAGACTAAGGGGGGGGCATAATATATAACCAAAAGGGCCACGTCGTTACACTGTAAAAGGTAAATATCGAATGGTTTCAAATCTAGTAGAAATATTGATTTATCTCTTTTAATATGATATGGACCATCTTATAATGCATCTTCTGAGAAATCATAAAACAATTCAGAAACATGATGAAGCCAGACTAAGACCATCTTGCTGAAAAGCTAGTTTTTTTAATTGATGCTCTAAGGAAGTGAATACATGAGTGAAAGGGTAAGAGAACCAATCAGACACAAGGTCACAAAGGTCATAGGTTACAATCTAATCATCATTCTGTTCCATCTAGTGACTGTAGTCGTAGCTGTAGGTGTAGTAGACGGTGCCTTTCTTCAGGTGGCAGGTCTCAGTGTGTGTTCCTGGGCGGATGGTGGTGGTGCAGGTTCCCAGGCGGTGATCTGGTCCGACGTTATTATCCCACACCTAATAATAATAATATGAATAGTAAAAATAATCATAATATTCTTCCTCCTCCTCATCATTATCATCTTCATCATCATAATAATAATTGATGGGATTTACATAGTGCTTTTCCAGTGCTCAAAGTGCTTTGCATAGTAAGGTGGGAAACTCACCTCCAGCTTCAGGACAGACTTGTGGATGATGTCTACGAAGTTGAACTCACCGGGCCAGGTGGGGTTGGCCTGGTTCTTCAGAATGCTGCTCATGCCACCAAAGGCTGGGCCGCACCACACCTAAAGAAGATAATGTTGTCAGTAGAATGTATTAAACATTTTTTAAATTTTATTATTGTGCTTTTAATACTGAATGATTTTTAATGTATGTACAGTTGGCTCACTTGAATGAGGAACCTCTATAAGTATTTTAAAATTAATTCATTAATTTGTTTGTTTGTTCATTCGTTTTTATTATTACTTCACCTTACAAGTAACAAGCCAATCACTGACATTTTCATGGTCACATGTCACTGTAGGCTACTTAATATCCAAACAAATGACAGCTGACTGTCTACTGTTTACTGTTTGATTATTGCTGTGTCTCTGTCCTTCTGTGTTATGATGTCTGTCCT
>NC_068445.1:40258755-40266255 GCF_023373465.1 Oncorhynchus keta | reverse complement strand
TTTTTCCATTACCTGCCTGCAGTTTGATAGACATAGTGCATTCAACCCTGTGTAAATCAGTCAATTCTTAACGTAAGGACTTAAAACTCAGGATTCTGTAAAAGCATAGCCCAGTGAGGATATGTGTTGACTTATAGCTTCCTGTGCCAACCGGAAGTGCCTTAATTGGTGTCTCAGGGGCTGTTTCGAGGGGTTAAAAAAGTCAGATCTGTCCAAAACTTCATATGTGTGATTAGGCAACCCCCATGAACTGTAAATCAGTCATTTTTCCCATAAAATTTCAAAGGAAAACTAAATCACACAGACACACAACTTGGAAGGAGGGACGTATTGGGGTTTGTAGAGACAGACATTGCCTCCAATAGTTAGCTTTGTTCGAGCTAAAAAAGAACCGTCAGACCTACAGTTCCGAAACTTTAGAAACCTGTTCTAGACCTCGGGTCGATAGTGCGTGGTGAGTTAGGTGGCTCTAGAAGGTTCTCGGACCGAGAAATAGCCTCGTACATTTGCAATGATTTCAATTCATTTTGACCATTACGAAAATGGCGACATTTAGAAAAGTCTCAGAGACACAAGACTAGGTGCATTGGAACCGGCTCGGCCCATAGAGACGGACCCCAACGTTTCGGTCCGATAGCTCATTCAAGGACCCCATAGCAAGGCATGGAAAAAAGTGGATTTTCAGCACCAATTAGGGTTTTACTCGGGCACCGAAGGACCTATCGAGCCGAAACTCGGGATTCGGGTCGCCTCACATAGGCCTTCACATAATGTCTGACCTGGACCCGCAGCTAGAACGTAACTATGTGTTTTACGTTTTTATTATGTTTTAAACTAATGGCGCTGTGAATTATGGGCCTGCTCTGACATATGTGATAGTTGGCTTCTAAATGAGTTGGAAAAAGTGGGTTTGGTGTCAATTGGTATCAGTTTGGTGTCAGAATGACATCTAATTGACTGGTGGACACTGACTTGCTAGTTGACTTTTGTACATTAGCAATATGTTTAAACGGAGAGGGACCATCACCAAAATGGCATTCTGAAATCAACACAAAAAATGGCATCACCATAGTCTCCAGGCTGTGCAGAGTTCAACGAGACGCCCGCTTGACCGTAGCTCGCTCTGAGTGCAGCGACCTTGAAAAAAAGAAGGCGCAAAGGAAGCCTGGCCCTCAATGTCATTTGCTTTTGGGTGACAGTGAGAGAACCGTTAGGGTGAGAAGCACAATTCGACCTCAGGTACGTTCCTGAGGTCCTCCCGATCCGTGCAAGCCTAACCTTGACCATGTGGCATTAACCCTTAATAGTTAAAATAAGGTGTTTACTTCAAAGAGTTTGCATTGACTTCTCTCCCCATAGGAATACATTGCCTGCACCCCTAAATTCAACCTGAAGCCTATGTGGGTTATGAATGACTTATGAACCTGTCTTCTATGACAGTCCATCAGACCACTATGAGGTCTACCTGTGCCAATTATAAGCTTCCTGAAGCAACCGGAAGTGGTTGAAATCACCTTATCAGTGTTGATCCATACACTGCATGCAGTTTGATAGACATAGTGCATTCAACCCTGTGTAGATCAGTCAATTCTTAACTTAAAGACTTAAAACTCAGGATTCTGTAAGTGTTTATGTCAATCAAGACATGTGTTTACTTATAGCTTCCTGTGCCAACCGGAAGTGCCTTTAATTGGGTCACACTGTCTGTTTTGAAGGGTTAGAAAAGTCACATCTCTCCAAAACTTCATATGTGTGACCAGGTAACCCTCCTAAACTGTAAATCAGTCATTTCTCCCAGCAGATGTCAAAGAAAAGCTCTCACACGCACACACAGCAAGGATGGAGTGAAAAAGTGTGGTTCTTAAAGACACAGAGAGCAGGCAATGGCATAAACATAATGTCTAGGCCGTGCCGAGTTCAACGAGATATCCCGCTTGACCGTAGCTCGCTCGGTCTGAGCGCAGCGACCATTAGAAAAGTAGGCCCAAAATGAAGCCTGCCCCACAACGTCATTTGCTTTTGGGTGACAGTGAGAGAACCGTTAGGGTGAGAAGCACAATTCGACCTCAGGTACGTTCCTAAGGTCCTTCCGATCCGTGCAAGCCTAACGTTGACCGTGTGGCATTAACCCTTAATAGTTAAAAGAAGGTGTTTACTTCAAATAGTTTGCATTGACTTCTCTCCCCATAGGAATACATTGCCTGCACCCCTAAATTCAACCTGAAGTCTATATGGGTTATGAATGCCGTATGAACCTGTCTTTGGTAACAGTCCATCAGGCCAGTATGAGGTCTACCTGTGTTGATTCTAGGCTTCCTGGACCAACCGGAAGTGGTTAAAATCACCCTAAAATTGTTTTTCCATTACCTGCCTGCAGTTTGATAGACATAGTGCATTCAACCCTGTGTAAATCAGTCAATTCTTAACGTAAGGACTTAAAACTCAGGATTCTGTAAGTTTCTATGTCAATCAAGACATGGGTTTACTTATAGCTTCCTGTGCCAACCGGAAGTGCCTTTAATGATGTCACAGTGGCAGTTTCCAAGGGTTAAAAAGGTCAGATCTTTTCAAAACTTCATATGTGTGACTAGGTAACCCTCATGAACTGTAAATCAGTCATTTCTCCCAACAGATGTCAAAGAATAGCTCTCACACGCACACACAGCAAGGCTGGAGTGAAAAAGTGCGGTTCTCAAAGACACAGAGAGCAGGCAATGGCATAAACATAATCTCTAGGCCGTGCCGAGTTCAACGAGATATCCCGCTTGACCGTAGCTCGCTCGGTCTGAGCGCAGCGACCATTAGAAAAGTAGGCCCAAAATGAAGCCTGCCCCACAACGTCATTTGCTTTTGGGTGACAGTGAGAGAACCGTTAGGTGAGAAGCACAATTCGACCTCAGGTACGTTCCTAAGGTCCTTCCGATCCGTGCAAGCCTAACGTTGACCGTGTGGCATTAACCCTTAATAGTTAAAAGAAGGTGTTTACTTCAAATAGTTTGCATTGACTTCTCTCCCCATAGGAATACATTGCCTGCACCCCTAAATTCAACCTGAAGTCTATATGGGTTATGAATGCCGTATGAACCTGTCTTTGATAACAGTCCATCAGGCCAGTATGAGGTCTACCTGTGTTGATTCTAGGCTTCCTGGACCAACCGGAAGTGGTTAAAATCACCCTAAAAGTGTTTTTCCATTACCTGCCTGCAGTTTGATAGACATAGTGCATTCAACCCTGTGTAAATCAGTCAATTCTTAACGTAAGGACTTAAAACACAGGATTCTGTAAAAGCATAGCCCAGTGAGGATATGTGTTGACTTATAGCTTCCTGTGCCAACCGGAAGTGCCTTAATTGGTGTCTCAGGGGCTGTTTCGAGGGGTTAAAAAGTCAGATCTGTCCAAAACTTCATATGTGTGATTAGGCAACCCCATGAACTGTAAATCAGTCATTTTTCCCATAAAATTTCAAAGGAAAACTAAATCACACAGACACACAACTTGGAAGGAGGGACGTATTGGGGGTTGTAGAGACAGACAGTGCCTCCAATAGTTAGCTTTGTTCGAGCTAAAAAGAACCGTCAGACCTAGAGTTCAAACTTTAGAAACCTGTTCTAGACCTCGGGTCGATAGTGCGTGGTGAGTTAGGTGGCTCTAGAAGGTTCTCGGACCGAGAAATAGCCTCGTACATTTGCAATGATTTCAATTCATTTTGACCATTACGAAAATGGCGACATTTAGAAAAGTCTCAGAGACACAAGACTAGGTGCATTGGAACCGGCTCGGCCCATAGAGACGGACCCCAACGTTTCGGTCCGATAGCTCATTCAAGGACCCCATAGCAAGGCATGGAAAAAAGTGGATTTTCAGCACCAATTAGGGTTTTACTCGGGCACCGAAGGACCTATCGAGCCGAAACTCGGGATTCGGGGTCGCCTCACATAGGCCTTCACATAATGTCTGACCTGGACCCGCAGCTAGAACGTAACTATGTGTTTTACGTTTTTATTATGTTTTAAACTAAAGGCGCTGTGAATTATGGGCCTGCTCTGACATATATGATAGTTGGCTTCTAAATGAGTTGGAAAAAGTGGGTTTGGTGTCAATTGGTATCAGTTTGGTGTCAAAATGACATCTAATTGACTGATGGACACTGACTTGCTAGTTGACTTTTGTACATTAGCAATATGTTTAAACGGAGAGGGACCATCACCAAAAGTGACATTCTGAAATCAACCCTAACGAGCCATGGAGATGAACCAGAATCACTGCCCAGCTATCCCGAGTTCATCGGGCCAGTCAATTTCACATTCCTGCAGGATTTTTATAGCATGACAAATTCGTGATGGTACCTGCCCATTGAACCATATTGCAAATGCACAGTGACTTTGCAAAAGTGAGAAAACATAAACAAATGGACATGATGAAATCAACACAACGAGTGATGGAAATGTACAACTATCACTGCTCAGCCATCCTGTGTTCATCAGACCAGTCAATTTAGCATTTTTGAGCATGTCAAATTTCATATGGTAAATGCACATTGAAACATATTGCAAATGCGCGCGCACTTGCAATATGATTCTATAGTGTAAAAACATCACCTAATGGACATGATGAAATCAACACAACGAGTGATGGAAATGTACAACTATCACTGCTCGGCCATCCTGTGTCCATCAGACCAGTCAATTTTGCATTTTTGAGCATGTCAAATTTCATATGGTAAATGCACATTGAAACATATTGCAAATGCGCGCGCACTTGCAATATGATTCTATAGTGTAAAAACATCACCTAATGGACATGATGAAATCAACACAACGAGTGATGGAAATGTACAACTATCACTGCCCGGCCATCCTGTGTTCCCATAGCGAGCATTAATATCAGAATGACTGGTAAATGCATTTACAACCATATTTTTATTTTTGGGTTACCAGTTGCACAACAATGCACGTGCATTTGCAATATGATTCTATAGTGAAAAAACATCACCTAATGGACATGATGAAATCAACACAACGAGTGATGGAAATGTACAACTATCACTGCTCGGCCATCCTGTGTCCATCAGACCAGTCAATTTTGCATTTTTGAGCATGTCAAATTTCATATGGTAAATGCACATTGAAACATATTGCAAATGCGCGCACTTGCAATATGATTCTATAGTGTAAAAACATCACCTAATGGACATGATGAAATCAACACAACGAGTGATGGAAATGTACAACTATCACTGCTCGGCCATCCTGTGTCCATCAGACCAGTCAATTTTGCATTTTTGAGCATGTCAAATTTCATATGGTAAATGCACATTGAAACATATTGCAAAATGCGCGCGAACTTGCAATATGATTCTATAGTGTAAAAACATCACCTAATGGACATGATGAAATCAACACAACGAGTGATGGAAATGTACAACTATCACTGCCCGGCCATCCTGTGTTCCCATAGCGAGCATTAATATCAGAATGACCGGTAAATGCATTTACAACCATATTTTAATTTTTGGGTTACCAGTTGCACAACAATGCACGTGCATTTGCAATATGATTCTATAGTGAAAAACATCACCTAATGGACATGATGAAATCAACACAACAAGTGATGGAAATGTACAACTATCACTGCTCGGCCATCCTGTGTTCATCAGACCAGTCAATTTCACATTCCTGCAGGATTTTATAGCATGACAATTTTCGTGATGGTACCTGCCCATTGAACCATATTGCAAATGCACAGTGACTTTGCAAAAGTGAGAAAACATAAACAAATGGACATGATGAAATCAACACAACAGGTGATGGAAATGTACAACTATCACTGCTCAGCCATCCTGTGTTCATCAGACCAGTCAATTTTGCATTTTTGAGCATGTCAAATTTCATATGGTAAATGCACATTGAAACATATTGCAAATGCGCGCGCACTTGCAATATGATTCTATAGTGAAAAACATCACCTAATGGACATGATGAAATCAACACAACGAGTGATGGAAATGTACAACTATCACTGCTCGGCCATCCTGTGTCCATCAGACCAGTCAATTTTGCATTTTGAGCATGTCAAATTTCATATGGTAAATGCACATTGAAACATATTGCAAATGCGCGCACTTGCAATATGATTCTATAGTGTAAAAACATCACCTAATGGACATGATGAAATCAACACAACGAGTGATGGAAATGTACAACTATCACTGCCCGGCCATCCTGTGTTCCCATAGCGAGCATTAATATCAGAATGACCGGTAAATGCATTTACAACCATATTTTTATTTTTGGGTTACCAGTTGCACAACAATGCACGTGCATTTGCAATATGATTCTATAGTGTAAAAACATCACCTAACGGAGATGATGAAATCAACACAACGAGTGATGGAAATGTACAACTATCACTGCTCGGCCATCCTGTGTTCATCAGACCAGTCAATTTTGCATTTTGAGCAAGGTCAAATTTCATATGGTAAATGCACATTGAAACATATTGCAAATGCACGTGCACTTGCAATATGATTATATAGTGAAAAACATCACAAAATGGACATGATGAAGTCAACACAACGAGTGATGGAAAGGAACAACTATCACTGCCCGGCCATCCCGAGTTCATCAGGCCAGTCAATTTTGCATTTCTGCAGGATTTTTGAGCATGTCAAATTTCTTTACGTCATTTGGCCCACAAAAAATCCTTATGCACAATTTAAAAAAATATATAAAAAAATATGATAATAAAATTGGACAAAAGTATATTCATACAGTTCTTACACATGTGTAATTGACAAAAAATTGAAAGAATTTCAAAAAACGGTCCAGAAAGCACTTTTTAAGGGTGTGTGAAGTTTTTTACAAAATTTTGACATTTTTGACTTTTGACTTTTGACTTCCTATGAAATCATATTGGAATTGGACAAAACATATTCCTTATGCGCATGTAAAAAAAAAAAAAAAAAAATTATGATAATAAAATTGGACAAAAGTATATTCATACAGTTCTTACACATGTGTAATTGACAAAAATCGAAAGAATTTCGAAAAACGGTCCAGAAAGCACTTTTTATGGGTGTGTGAAGTTTTTTACAAAATTTTGACATTTTTGACTTTTGACTTTTGACTTCCTATGAAATCATATTGGAATTGGACAAAACATATTCCTTATGCGCATATAAAAAAATTAAAAAAATTATGATAATAAAATTGGACAAAAGTATATTCATACAGTTCTTACACATGTGTAATTGACAAAAATCGAAAGAATTTCAAAAACGGTCCAGAAAGCACTTTTTAAGGGGTGATAAGTTTTTGAAAAAAGTTCATTTTTTCAAAATTTTACTTTTGGACATTAATTTGGGTTACATATCCAATATGAAAACCCCGTGGAGCGCATTTGCCCTGTTGAATTTTTAAAGTGTTACAACTGGCAATTACCATATGGCATTTGCAATACACTTTGATGAATCAACGCCGAATTGGGTGGTATTGGCCAAT
>NC_068445.1:40243410-40258655 GCF_023373465.1 Oncorhynchus keta | reverse complement strand
GCCAGAACGTAACTATGTGTTTTACGTTTTATTATGTTTTAAACTAAAGGCGCTGTGAATTATGGGCCTGCTCTGACATATATGATAGTTGGCTTCTAAATGAGTTGGAAAAAGTGGGTTTGGTGTCAATTGGTATCAGTTTGGTGTCAAAATGACATCTAATTGACTGATGGACACTGACTTGCTAGTTGACTTTTGTACATTAGCAATATGTTTAAACGGAGAGGACCATCACCAAAAGTGACATTCTGAAATCAACCCTAACGAGCCATGGAGATGAACCAGAATCACTGCCCAGCTATCCCGAGTTCATCGGGCCAGTCAATTTCACATTCCTGCAGGATTTTTTTATAGCATGACAAATTCGTGATGGTACCTGCCCATTGAACCATATTGCAAATGCACAGTGACTTTGCAAAAGTGAGAAAACATAAACAAATGGACATGATGAAATCAACACAACGAGTGATGGAAATGTACAACTATCACTGCTCAGCCATCCTGTGTTCATCAGACCAGTCAATTTAGCATTTTGAGCATGTCAAATTTCATATGGTAAATGCACATTGAAACATATTGCAAATGCGCACTTGCAATATGATTCTATAGTGTAAAAACATCACCTAATGGACATGATGAAATCAACACAACGAGTGATGGAAATGTACAACTATCACTGCTCATGCCATCCTGTGTCCATCAGACCAGTCAATTTTGCATTTTTGAGCATGTCAAATTTCATATGGTAAATGCACATTGAAACATATTGCAAATGCGCGCACTTGCAATATGATTCTATAGTGTAAAAACATCACCTAATGGACATGATGAAATCAACACAACGAGTGATGGAAATGTACAACTATCACTGCCCGGCCATCCTGTGTTCCCATAGCGAGCATTAATATCAGAATGACTGGTAAATGCATTTACAACCATATTTTTATTTTTGGGTTACCAGTTGCACAACAATGCACGTGCATTTGCAATATGATTCTATAGTGAAAAACATCACCTAATGGACATGATGAAATCAACACAACGAGTGATGGAAATGTACAACTATCACTGCTCGGCCATCCTGTGTCCATCAGACCAGTCAATTTTGCATTTTTGAGCATGTCAAATTTCATATGGTAAATGCACATTGAAACATATTGCAAATGCGCGCGCACTTGCAATATGATTCTATAGTGTAAAAACATCACCTAATGGACATGATGAAATCAACACAACGAGTGATGGAAATGTACAACTATCACTGCTCGGCCATCCTGTGTCCATCATACCAGTCAATTTTGCATTTTTGAGCATGTCAAATTTCATATGGTAAATGCACATTGAAACATATTGCAAATGCGCGAACTTGCAATATGATTCTATAGTGTAAAAACATCACCTAATGGACATGATGAAATCAACACAACGAGTGATGGAAATGTACAACTATCACTGCCCGGCCATCCTGTGTTCCCATAGCGAGCATTAATATCAGAATGACCGGTAAATGCATTTACAACCATATTTTAATTTTTGGGTTACCAGTTGCACAACAATGCACGTGCATTTGCAATATGATTCTATAGTGAAAAACATCACCTAATGGACATGATGAAATCAACACAACAAGTGATGGAAATGTACAACTATCACTGCTCGGCCATCCTGTGTTCATCAGACCAGTCAATTTCACATTCCTGCAGGATTTTTATAGCATGACAAATTCGTGATGGTACCTGCCCATTGAACCATATTGCAAATGCACAGTGACTTTGCAAAAGTGAGAAAACATAAACAAATGGACATGATGAAATCAACACAACAGGTGATGAAATGTACAACTATCACTGCTCAGCCATCCTGTGTTCATCAGACCAGTCAATTTTGCATTTTTGAGCATGTCAAATTTCATATGGTAAATGCACATTGAAACATATTGCAAATGCGCGCGCACTTGCAATATGATTCTATAGTGAAAAAACATCACCTAATGGACATGATGAAATCAACACAACGAGTGATGGAAATGTACAACTATCACTGCTCGGCCATCCTGTGTCCATCAGACCAGTCAATTTTGCATTTTTGAGCATGTCAAATTTCATATGGTAAATGCACATTGAAACATATTGCAAATGCGCGCGCACTTGCAATATGATTCTATAGTGTAAAAACATCACCTAATGGACATGATGAAATCAACACAACGAGTGATGGAAATGTACAACTATCACTGCCCGGCCATCCTGTGTTCCCATAGCGAGCATTAATATCAGAATGACCGGTAAATGCATTTACAACCATATTTTTATTTTTGGGTTACCAGTTGCACAACAATGCACGTGCATTTGCAATATGATTCTATAGTGTAAAAACATCACCTAACGGAGATGATGAAATCAACACAACGAGTGATGGAAATGTACAACTATCACTGCTCGGCCATCCTGTGTTCATCAGACCAGTCAATTTTGCATTTTTGAGCAAGGTCAAATTTCATATGGTAAATGCACATTGAAACATATTGCAAATGCACGTGCACTTGCAATATGATTATATAGTGAAAAAACATCACAAAATGGACATGATGAAGTCAACACAACGAGTGATGGAAAGGAACAACTATCACTGCCCGGCCATCCCGAGTTCATCAGGCCAGTCAATTTTGCATTTCTGCAGGATTTTTTGAGCATGTCAAATTTCTTACGTCATTTGGCCCACAAAAAAATCCTTATGCACAATTTAAAAAAATATATAAAAATATGATAATAAAATTGGACAAAAGTATATTCATACAGTTCTTACACATGTGTAATTGACAAAAAAATTGAAAGAATTTCAAAAACGGTCCAGAAAGCACTTTTTAAGGGTGTGTGAAGTTTTTTACAAAATTTTGACATTTTTGACTTTTGACTTTTGACTTCCTATGAAATCATATTGGAATTGGACAAAACATATTCCTTATGCGCATGTAAAAAAAAAAAAAAATTATGATAATAAAATTGGACAAAAGTATATTCATACAGTTCTTACACATGTGTAATTGACAAAAATCGAAAGAATTTCGAAAAACGGTCCAGAAAGCACTTTTTTATGGGTGTGTGAAGTTTTTACAAAATTTTGACATTTTTGACTTTTGACTTTTGACTTCCTATGAAATCATATTGGAATTGGACAAAACATATTCCTTATGCGCATATAAAAAAATTAAAAAAATTATGATAATAAAATTGGACAAAAGTATATTCATACAGTTCTTACACATGTGTAATTGACAAAAAAATCGAAAGAATTTCGAAAAACGGTCCAGAAAGCACTTTTTAAGGGGTGATAAGTTTTTGAAAAAAAGTTCATTTTTTCAAAATTTTACTTTTGGACATTAATTTGGGTTACATATCCAATATGAAAAACCCCGGTGGAGCGCATTTGCCCCCTGTTGAATTTTTAAAGTGTTACAACTGGCAATTACCATATGGCATTTGCAATACACTTTGGATGAATCAACGCCGAATTGGGTGGTATTGGCCAATGTGTATATGGTTTGTCCGATGCCAATGACATGCCATTCATTTTTGTCCAATACAGGGGGGTATTCCCTTACATACTACGGGCTCCATCTGGTCCCCAGCCGGTAGTCAGCTGATCTGTAACTGTGGTAGAACAGGTCACCAGGAAGTCGTCAGATGATCTGTAACTGTGGTAGAACAGGTCACCAGGAAGTCGTCAGCTGATCTGTAACTGTGGTAGAACAGGTCACCAGGAAGTCGTCAGCTGATCTGAAACTGTGGTAGAACAGGTCACCAGGAAGTCGTCAGCTGATCTGTAACTGTGGTAGAACAGGTCACCAGGAAGTCGTCAGCTGATCTGTAACTGTGGTAGAACAGGTCACCAGGAAGTCGTCAGCTGATCTGTAACTGTGGTAGAACAGGTCCCCAGCCGGTAGTCAGCTGATCTGTAACTGTGGTAGAACAGGTCACCAGGAAGTCGTCAGATGATCTGTAACTGTGGTGGAACAGGTCACCAGGAAGTCGTCAGCTGATCTGTAACTGTGGTAGAACAGGTCACCAGGAAGTCGTCAGCTGATCTGAAACTGTGGTAGAACAGGTCCACAGGAAGTCGTCAGCTGATCTGAAACTGTGGTAGAACAGGTCACCAGCCGGTCGTCAGCTGATCTGTAACTGTGGTAGAACAGGTCACCAGGAAGTCGTCAGATGATCTGTAACTGTGGTGGAACAGGTCACCAGGAAGTCGTCAGCTGATCTGTAACTGTGGTAGAACAGGTCACCAGGAAGTCGTCAGCTGATCTGAAACTGTGGTAGAACAGGTCCACAGGAAGTCGTCAGCTGATCTGAAACTGTGGTAGAACAGGTCACCAGGAAGTCGTCAGCTGATCTGAAACTGTGGTAGAACAGGTCACCAGGAAGTCGTCAGCTGATCTGTAACTGTGGTAGAACAGGTCACCAGGAAGTCGTCAGCTGATCTGAAACTGTGGTAGAACAGGTCATGTCACCAGGCGGTCGTCAGCTGACACTTCATTGTCCCACACCTCCAGCTTCAGGTTGTCTTTGACCTCCATGTCATTGCAGATTAACTTGTTAATTCAGGTGGTGTAAGGTTTGTTGTTAATCATTTCTTTATTGCCAGGAGAGATGGCTCAATAACAAACCTTTACTAAGACATTCTTTGGATCAGAATCTTTTTTTGGAATTAGGATCAGGCAGAGTTGAAAAAAAAAGCCATATCTCAGAATGGCCAGTAAAAAGAAAAGATCAAGAACACAGACACGAGACAGAGGAACTCTGCCTAGAAGGCTAGCATCCCGGAGTCACCTCTTCAATGTTGACGTTGAGACTGGTGTTTTGCGGGTACTATTTAATGAAGCTGACAGTTGAGGAATTGTGAGGCGTCTGTTGTGCACCGGGGCCTCTCACTCCTCTTTCTATTCTAGTTAAAGCCAGTTTGCTCTGTTCTGTGAAGGGAGCAGTACACAGCGTTGTACGAGATCTGTAGTTTCTTGACAATTTCTTGCATAAAATAGCCTTCATTTCTCAGAAAAAGAATAGCCCGACGAGTTTCAGAAAAAGTGTTTCTGACCATTTTGAGCCTGTAATCGAACCCACAAATGCTGATGCTCCAGATGCTCAACTAGTCTAAAGAAGGACAGTTTCATTGCTTCTTAATCAGAACAACAGATTTCAGCTGTGCTAAAATAAGTGCAAAAGGATATTCTAATGATCAATTAGCCTTTTAAAATGATTAGCTTGGATTAGATAACACAACGTGCCATTGGAACACAGGAGTGATGGTTGCTGATAATGGGCCTCTGTACATCTATGTAGATATTCCATAAATAATCAGCCGTTTCCAGCTACAATAGTCATTTACAACATTAACAATGTCTACACTGTATTTCTGATCAATTTGATGTTATTTTAATGAACAAAAAATGTGCTCTTCGTTAAAAAACAAGGACATTTCGAAGTGACCCCAAACTTTTGTGAAGTGTGTGTACAGTACCAGTCCAAAGTTTGGACAGACCTAATCATTCCAGGGTTTTTCATTACTTTTACTATTTTCTACATTCTAGAATAACAGTGAAAACATCAAAACTATGAAATAACACATATGGAATCATATAGTAACCACAAAAGTCTTAAACAAACCAAATATATTATATATTTGAGATTCTGGAAAGTAGAGATCCTTTCTCTTGATGACAGCTTCGCAAATTACTGGCATTCTCTCAACCAGCTTCATGAGGTAATCACCTGCAATGCATTTAAATCAACAGGTGTGCCTTGTGTCTTGTTAAAAGTTAATTTGTTGAATTTGAGAACTTTGATGAAACTGGTTCTCATGAGGACCGCCATAGGGAAGGAAGACCCAGAGTTACCTCTGATGCAGAAGATGAGTTCATTGTTCAAGTTACCAGCCTCAGAAATCTGCAATTAACTGCACCTCAGATTGCAGCCCAAATAAATGCTTCACATAGTTCAAGAAACAGACACGTCTCAACTGTTCAGAGGAGACTGTGTCAATCAGGCCTTCATGGCTGAATTGCTGCAAAGAAACCACTACTATGTATGCACACATGACTGTAAGTCGCTTTGGATAAAAGCGTCAGCTAAATGGCATATATTATTATTATTATTATTATTACACCAATAATAAGAAGAGACTTGCTTGGGCCGAGAAAAAATGAGCAATGGACATTAGACCGGTGGAAAGTTGTCCTTTGGTCTGATGAGTCCAAATTTGGGATTTTTGGTTCCAACCTCTGTGTCTTTGTGAGATAAAGAGTAGGTGAACGGATTATCTCCGCATGTGTGGTTCCCACCGTGAAGCATGGAGGAGGAGGTGTGATGGTGCTTTGCTGGTGACACTGTCAGTGATTTATTTAGAATTCAAAGCACACATAATCAGCATGGCTACCTGTAACGGTTTTCTAGGTGTGGTGAAGGAGAGTCAGACCAAACTGCAGCGTGTAGATTGCGATCCATGTTTAATGAACAAAAAACGTAACACGAATCTAAAACACAAACACTACAAAACAAAGAACGTAACGAAAACCGAAACAGCCTATACTAGTGAAAACTAACACAGACAGGAACAAGGACACTAAGGACAATCACCCACGACAAACTCAAAGAATATGGCTGCCTAAATATGGTTCCCAATTAGAGACAACGATAAACACCTGCCTCTGATTGAGAACCACTCCAGACAGCCATAGACTTTGCTAGATCACCCCACTAGCTACAATCCCAATACATACACACCAAAACCCCAAGACAAAACACACCACAATACAAAAACCCCATGCCACACCCTGGCCTGACCCAATACATGAAGATAAACACAAAATACTTTGACCAGGGCGTGACACTACCCCAGCATTCTGCAGCCATACACCATCCGATCTGGTTTGCGCTTAGTGAGACTATCATTTGTTTTTCAGCAGGACAATGACCCAAAACACACCTCCAGGCTGTGTAAGGGCTATTTGACTATGAAGGAGAGTGACGGAGTGCTGCATCAGATGACCCGGTCTCCACAATCAACTGACCTCAACCCAATTGAGATGGTTTGGGATGAGTCGGACCACAGAGTGAAGGAAAAGCAGCCAACAAGTGGAGGAGGAAATAGATCAAAGAAATGAGGAAAGGAACCTAGGTAATAAGGAATGGGATCTAGAAAAGGAAGAGAGAAAGCAGGGGAAGCAAAGGAATCAAGAAAGGAGGAGAAGAACCTCGGAAAGGAGGAAAGGAAAGAAAATAAGGAAAAGATATGAGGAAAGAGAGCTAGGAAAGACCATGGGCTGTCACATTGTGATTGTCCAATGGGCTGTGACGTTATTAATGATATGCGGAAAGAGAGCTAGGAAAGCAATGGAGCGGAAGAAAGGAAGTAAAGACCATGGACTGTCACGTTATTAATGACCACACTGAGATTATACAACAGACTGTCACGTTATTAATGACCACACTGAGATTATCCAATGGGCTGTCACGTTATTAATGACCACACTGAGATTATCCAATGGACTGTCACGTTATTAATGACCACACTGAGATTATACAACGGACTGTCACGTTATTAATGACCACACTGAGATTATCCAATGGGCTGTCACGTTATTAATGACCACACTGAGATTATCCAATGGACTGTCACGTTATTAATGACCACACTGAGATTATACAACGGACTGTCACGTTATTAATGACCACACTGAGATTATACAACGGACTGTCACGTTATTAATGACCACACTGAGATTATCCAATGGGCTGTCACGTTATTAATGACCACACTGAGATTATCCAATGGACTGTCAATTTATTAATGACCACACTGAGATTATCCAATGGACTGTCACGTTATTAATGACCACACTGAGATTATCCAATGGGCTGTCACGTTATTAATGACCACACTGTGATTATCCAATGGGCTGTCACGTTATTAATGACCACACTGTGATTGTCCAATGGGCTGTCACGTTATTAATGACCACACTGTTATTATCCAATGGGCTGTCACGTTATTAATGACCACACTGAGATTATCCAATGGGCTGTCACGTTATTAATGACCACACTGTTATTATCCAATGGGCTGTCACGTTATTAATGACCACACTGTGATTGTCCAATGGGCTGTCACGTTATTAATGACCACACTGTTATTATCCAATGGGCTGTCACGTTATTAATGACCACACTGAGATTATCCAATGGGCTGTCACGTTATTAATGACCACACTGTGATAATCCAATGGGCTGTAATGTTATTAATGACCACACTGAGATTATCCAATGGGCTGTCACGTTATTAATGGCCACACTGTGATTATCCAATGGGCTGTCACGTTATTAATGACCACACTGCGATTATACAACGGACTGTGGTGTTTTTAGTGACCACATTGTGATTGTCCAATAGGTTGTCTTGTTGTTACTGATACCAATTCCGTGAAACGTCATCTTCTCACCATTGGCCAGGCCCTGTCACCTAATCAGTTTGAGATACTGTAGTAATTTCGGACACATTTTTACCAATTCTCTATGGGTCATTAATAACTACCTGCCTCTGTGTTGTCGTGGTACAAGCAGAGGTTGGAGAGGGTTAGGGATACTCAAGGCAGACCCAACCTGGATATCAGTCCATTGACAAACTGCTCGCTCGCACGCAGAAGATCGGAGGAATGACCTCACTGCTCAGTCAGGCATGTGGAGACATACCATCATACCATCATCATTAGATCATTATAATCCCTAAATAAATGTGTAGTGATACAAATAAATGTAGCTAGTCGTTGTGGAAGACATTTTATAGATAAAAGTAGAAGTAGCATGATTTTCTCCTTCCAGATAACAACAGCTGATTCAAAGGGGGTGGATTTTAAAACACTTCCACGCTAGAAGCTGAAAGGATACTCTTGTGAATCCTCTGCTGAAGAAGGTAATCAATGAGGAGACCAGACTCCTCCTTTACCTACTAATAAATTAACACTCTACTCAACCTCTCAACCACTCATTAGTTTCCCCGTCACTGAGATACATTTATTCACTGGGAGATTCTCATTTGGCCAAAAGTCTGTGCTCTCCTCGACTCCTCTGTCCTCCTCTGTATGTCATTCTGAATAAGAGCGTCTGCTGGGTGACTAAAATGTAAATGTAATGCTCTGCTCTCAGCTGTTTTCCTGTTCAAGAACATCCGTTAGATAGTCAACAGAAACAGTCAAACTACCTGTTGTTGGAAAGCAGTCTCTCGTTCTGAGGTGCTTTGTGGACACGGGCCCTTAGGCCCATATTCATGAAGCGTGTTCATAACAGTTTGACTTTTTAGATCATATTGAAGGAGAATCTTCTGGACTGGGAAAACCTGATCCGAGATCAGATCTCTTAATCTGAGACACTATGAATAAGGGACAGGTCTCCCCTGATCTGAAAGCAGTAAAATACTACTTGAGTAAAAGTCCAAAGGTATTTGGTTTAAAATATACTTGTATGTATCAAAAGTATAAAAGGGGGTACTAAGACAAGTCGCCCATGGGCATACACTACCTGTAGGTAAACTTTGTTTAAGAACACTAGTTAGAACTGGGCGGACCACCCACTGTATATTTGGTTAGTTAGCTGTATTTAAGTAGTCTAGTTTAAGGGTGTTTTTGGATATTTGTTTCTTTCCTTGGGTCCAGCTCAGCCCCTTTTCCTGCCCCACATTATATAAAGTGGCATTGTTTAAGTGACTAGTAATACCTTTATTACATCCAATTAGTAAAGTGCCTAGATATTGAGTCTATGTTGGCAGCAGCCACTCAATGTTAGTGATGGCTGTTTAACAGTCTGATGGCCTTGAGAGAAAAGCTGTTTCTCAGTCTCTCTGTCCCTGCTTTGATGCACATGTGCTGACCTCGCCTTCTGGATGATAGCGGGATGAACAGGCAGTGGCTTTGGTGGTTGATGTCCTTGATGATCTTTATGGCCTTCCTGTGACATCAGGTGATGTAGGTGTCCTGAAGGGCAGGTAGTTCGCTCCCGGTGATGCGTTGTGCAGACCTCACTACCCTCTGGAGAGCCTTACGGTTGTGGACGGAGCAGTTGCCGTACCAGGCGGTGATACAGCCCAACAGGATGCTCTCGATTGTGCATCTGTAAAAGTTTGAGTGTTCAAGCCAAATTTCTTCAGCCTCCTGAGGCGCTGTTGCGCTTTCACCACGCTGTCTGTGTAGGTGGACCATTTCACTGTAGTGAAGTGAAAGTTGTCAAATGAATAGTGTAGTACAGTACAGATGCTCAAAAAAACGACTTAAGAAGTACTTTAAAAGTATTTTTTACTAATGTATTTTTACACCACTGTATGAAAGGCATCACTGGCCACAAGGCTCAGCAGTCCTACTCTGAGAAGCTTTAGGAATCCTAGCCAGCAGTTCTCTATACAACAGCGCCCCCATCTGGTGTGATTAAGTCATATTTTTGTTGTTGATAATATACCGTTATGAATTATCATTCAGTTCATTTCCACATGGGGGGAGGGTCATATGTAACTGTAAGTATAACAAAGGGCTCCCTGACGTTGTGGGTTCCCATGTTGATGGTGATACTGCAGCTTAGCTTCCACCATGTCATCCCAGGTTGGATCAACATAACATTAACTTAATTATCACCAAGGGGAAATGTTGTATTTATCTGAAATGCTGATTATGAAAGAAGGCTAAACCATAGAATAACAAAAAGGTATATTACACTCAGGTTTAAGCACAATTTTTTTTTACTGTTGTGTCGTTGACTATCATTAAATGTGAAGACTGTATATTATCAATTTTGTGTCATTTTCAGGCCCTACACCCAAACAAGGACACTGCGTTCATCCACCTCTGGCCTGCTCGCCTCCCTACCACTGAGGAAGTACAGTTCCTGCTTAGCCCAGTCAAAACTGTTCGCTGCTCTGGCCCCCAATGGTGGAACAAACTCCCTCACGACGCCAGGACAGCGGAGTCAATCACCACCTTCCGGAGACACCTGAAACCCCACCTCTTTAAGGAATACCTAGGATAGGATAAAGTAATCCTTCTCACCCCCCCCCCCTTAAAAGATTTAGATGCACTATTGTAAAGTGGCTGTTCCACTGGATGTCATAAGGTGAATGCACCAATTTGTAAGTCGCTCTGGATAAGAGCGTCTGCTAAATGACTTAAATGTAAATGTAAATGTAATTTTATTTTGTAATTAAAATTAAAATTACATGATAAGTTTTATCAACATGTAAGTCGGGGCACCACGGGAAAATATTTAAGTGTTTCTCTATTTCCTGAATTAACTCTTCAGATATTTTCATATCTTATCGATTACAGTCACTTATTAATGTCACTTAATAATGTATTAACACCTCATCAGTCATATTCTGAATGTCGCAAACCCTTGGATGTCTGCACCAACCATAGCATAGAATCAGAGATATACAAATTGGTTTAATGATTTATTTACTAACTAACTAATCAATCCCAGAATAACATGACATAAACACACACACAATTAGTTAGACCCTAGACCCACTCCAATTTGCTTACCGCCCAAATAGGTCCACAGACGATGCAATCTCAACCACACTGTACACTGCCCTAACCCACCTGGACAAGAGGAATACCTATGTGAGAATGCTGTTCATCGACGACAGCTCGGCATTCAACACCATAGTACCCTCCAAGCTCGTCATCAAGCTCGAGACCCTGGGTCTCGACCCCGCCCTGTGCAACTGGGTACTGGACTTCCTGACGAGCCGCCCCCAGGTGGTGAGGGTAGGCAACAACATCTCCTCCCCGCTGATCCTCAACACGGGGGCCCCACAAGGGTGCGTTCTGAGCCCTCTCCTGTACTCCCTGTTCACCCACGACTGCGTGGCCACGCACGCCTCCAACTCAATCATCAAGTTTGCGGACGACACAACAGTGGTAGGCTTGATTACCAACAACGACGAGACGGCCAACAGGGAGGAGGTGAGGGCCCTCGGAGTGTGGTGTCAGGAAAATAACCTCACACTCAACGTCAACAAAACTAAGGAGATGATTGTGGACTTCAGGAAACAGCAGAGGGAACACCCCCCTATCCACATCGATGGAACAGTAGTGGAGAGGGTAGCAAGTTTTAAGTTCCTCGGCATACACATCACAGACAAACTGAATTGGTCCACTCACACTGACAGCGTCGTGAAGAAGGCGCAGCAGCGCCTCTTCAACCTCAGGAGGCTGAAGAAATTCGGCTTGTCACCAAAAGCACTCACAAACTTCTACAGATGCACAATCGAGAGCATCCTGGCGGGCTGTATCACCGCCTGGTACGGCAACTGCTCCACCCTCAACCGTAAGGCTCTCCAGAGGGTAGTGAGGTCTGCACAACGCATCACCGGGGGCAAACTACCTGCCCTCCAGGACACCTATACCACCCGATGTTACAGGAAGGCCATAAAGATCATCAAGGACATCAACCACCCGAACCACTGCCTATTCACCCCGCTATCATCCAGAAGGCGAGGTCAGTACAGGTGCATCAAAGCTGGGACCGAGAGACTGAAAAACAGCTTCTATCTCAAGGCCATCAGACTGTTAAACAGCCACCACTAACATTGAGTGGCTGCTGCCAACACACTGTCATTGACACTGACCCAACTCCAGCCACTTTAATAATGGGAATTGATGGGAAATTATGTAAATATATCACTAGCCACTTTAAACAATGCTACCTTATATAATGTTACTTACCCTATATTATTAATCTCATATGCATACGTATATACTGTACTCTACATCATCGACTGCATCCTTATGTAATACATGTATCACTAGCCACTTTAACTATGCCACTTTGTTTACTTTGTCTACATACTCATCTCATATGTATATACTGTACTCGATACCATCTACTGTATGCTGCTCTGTACCATCACTCATTCATATATCCTTATGTACATATTCTTTATCCCCTTACACTGTGTATAAGACAGTAGTTTTGGAATTGTTAGTTAGATTACTTGTTGGTTATCACTGCATTGTCGGAACTAGAAGCACAAGCATTTCGCTACACTCGCATTAACATCTGCTAACCATGTGTATGTGACAAATAAAATTTGATTTGATTTGATTTTCACACATGGGTTACTACTACATGACACAAAGGAAAAGTCCCTAGCGGACAAAACCGATATGACGGCTTGGTAGACAAAGGAAAGGAGATGGGGACCAATTAAGAGCAGGAAACTCATAGCTGATAACTAGACTCATAGAAATTATTAATACTTTGAATATGAACAACAGCTCATTCGAATAATAAATAGCAATTTACATATTTATGAGCATATGTCTTGTTGTCTCTCTCTGTGGTCGCCGGTCCATCTGCCAGAAAGTCGACAGAAAAGTCTCTGGTTGCGTTCCCTAGGAGTCACAGTCTGTCGTAGTTGTTATAATGGATACTTCAGAGTACCATTCGGAACTGTTTTTAGATTGGCTGCGTTTACCAGACTAAAGTATTTAAACAGCTGCAGTCTGAATTGTTCTTTAGTTTATAGTTGTAGTCATTCCATCGTGGGTACTCCGTCCCGGCGTTCTCTGACTCTAGTTTTTGAATTGCCAACCATTTCAATGTGAGGACTCCATCCCGGCGTTCTCTGACTCTAGTTTAAATTGCCAACCATTTCAACATGTAGCGACAGCTTCATATTTTTATCGTCTTAACCATTTGAGACTTCCTGCTTCTTGTGGGTCTCTTTGGCGCCGAGTAGTACTTCTTCTCTGTTGAACGTTTCAGAGATCTAGCCATTTCAACGTGGAACTCCCTGTCCCGGCCTTATCTTGACTAAATGTACATTTTGTCACCAGTCCTTTTATTCTGGAGTAGAAAAGGGTGGTTCCATGACGCCTGATGTAATGTCTGGCTGACGGGGGCGTGGCCACTGACTAGTTAAACTTTATATGAAAATCCATACTTTCATTTAGAAGGTTAACATCACATTTCATCTTTTCACAAATAGTTTCATTTTTTATCACATTTCACAACATTTAGATTCAAACCCAATAATTGATAAATGTACACAACCAAAGACACAGTAATGTGTATTTCCTTCATGAGTAATGTTTGTTATTCATGAGATCTCCAAGTGAAACAAACTCAACATGACTGTCATTTAAGTATCCACAGATCATTCCCAAATTCTCAAAAATATAAATATTGTTTACTTCTCCAATGTTGGCGATTAGGAGTTATGGGAAGAAGAATGTCTGTTCTTCACAGGCTTTCTCCCTCCAAACTCCATGGCAGCGAAGAGAGTTTCTAGCAGGAATTTATGACTGTTGTAAAATGTTGGGTGGGGGAGAGAGAGAGAGAGGGAGGGTGGGGGGGCATCAATTGTGGACTGGCCTCTGGGAGCACTGGGACATTTCCCGTTGGCCCGAGGGTCATTTTGGATTGAGGGTCGTTTTGACCTGCCGTGAATAGTCAACTTGACCAGTGATAATATAGCAAGCAGGAATGAGTTGACAGAGAAGCCACGCATCAGGCGCGACACTCACTCTCTCGCTGAAGTATCCCCGTGACAAAAATGACATCAGGTCTCTCCGCTATGCACATAACAACCATCTACCTGCTTCTCTGCACATAACATTTGACATTTCGCACTGTGAAATGGACGGTCAGAAAAGGAACGTTGGAACGGAGAGGGAGAGAATTAAAAATAGAAAGGCCCTTGCCACAGCTAAATGCTGCAAAATAAGCGACATGTTCGCCAGTAAGGGACCAGGTCAGTCACAAACACTAGCTAAAACACACACACTGACACACACACGACACCCAGCATGGCTAGCTAAGTAGCCGAGATGACAATAGTGACAAAATGGCTGGTAGGCTAAACAGTTTGCATGTCTTACGTGCTCATAGCAATGAGTGCAACATAGCGGTCATAATGACTGTTGGCAAAATGTTTCAACTAGTAACAAAATAGTAAACCTGGATTATGGACTTGCCAGCATTCGGTTATGACTCATACCACATGAGCGAGGGAAAGTGCACATACACTGTACAGAGAAACAGGCTACAGTAACCTAACCATGATAAATCCATGAATGTAACGCAGTAGCCGGTGACACAGCACAGGCAATGACAAAGATCATTAGCGCCATTAGTACCAGCATTACAAGTTACTACAATCATATACAGCTCTGGGGGAAAATTAAGAGACCAGTCTTTATTCCA
>NC_068445.1:40170957-40243310 GCF_023373465.1 Oncorhynchus keta | reverse complement strand
GCAGAACGTGGAGATGGTCAGTTCAGAGACAGACTCAGACCAGGAACCTTCAGGTACAACTGAAGAGCACAAACCTAAACATGTAGGTTATGATTTTAATTAATATGTGCTTCATGAGATTATCAGTAGGACTGTAAATCAGGGGCAATACCTTGCACATTTGTATGTGCTATGATTGGTGTATTCCTAGAGAGTGAGGGTGCACCCATAGCCATACATTACCTTAAACTCAGTGTTCAGATAGGCTACTTGTTGGTAAGTCCCAAATGTTTGTATTTTGTAATGTGGATAACTTTCTTCCCAGATGAACATAGTGGCCAAATTTCTAACTAGTTTGGTAACCGTTGCATCAAATAGGGTTAGCCTACAAAATTAGTGATCTGGTGGTTTGCATGAACAGGGTGGCCTGGGATGGAGTCAAATTCCCAGCCTGAATTACTGTTTCAGTCCGCCACTGGGGGGCGTGATACACCCAAAAGGGCCACGTTGTGACACTGTAAAAGGTAAATGTCAATTGGTAAAAA
Organism: Oncorhynchus keta; assembly: GCF_023373465.1. Taxonomy (NCBI): domain Eukaryota; kingdom Metazoa; phylum Chordata; class Actinopteri; order Salmoniformes; family Salmonidae; genus Oncorhynchus; species Oncorhynchus keta. The sequence continues at coordinate 40,242,786 of NC_068445.1, read as the reverse complement.
GCTTTGACGTAAGATCTCATCTTCTAAGAGAAATCCTAAAACAATTCAGAAACATGATGAAGCCAGTCTGAGACCATCTTGCCGTAAAGCACATTGTTTTAATTGATGCTATAAGGAAGTGAATACATGAGAGAAAGGGTGAGAGAACCAATCAGACACAAGGTCATAGGTTACATTCTAACCATAATACTGTTCCATCTAGTGACTGTAGCCGTAGCTGTATGTGTAGTAGACGGTGCCTTTCTTCAGCTGGCAGGTCTCAGTGTGTGTTCCTGGGCGGATGGTGGTGGTGCAGGTTCCCATGTGGCGATCTGGTCCGATGACATCATCCCACACCTAATCATAATAACAATAATAGTAAAACAAAATCAATCTTCCTCCTCATCTTCATCATCTTCATAATAATAATTGATGGGATTTACATAGTGATTTTCCAGTGCTCAAAACGCTTTGCATAGTAAGGTGGGAAACTCACCTCCAGCGTCAGGATAGAGTTGGGAAGGATGTTAGCAAAGTTGAACTGGTCGGGCCAGGTGGGGTTTTCCTGTTTCTTCAGAATGCTGCTCTTGCCATGAAAGGATGAGCCACACCACACCTGAGGAAGATAATGTTGTCAATAGACTTTATTAAACTTTTTGTTCAAGTATTATTGTGCATTAAATAGTAAATTATTGCTAATGTATGTACAGTTGGTTCACTTGAATGAGGAACCAGTATATGTATATTATAATTAATTCATTCATTTGATTGTTTGTTCATTTTTCTTTCACTATTACTTCACCTAACAAGTAACAAGCCAATCACTGACATTTTCATGGTCACATGTCACTGTAGGCTACTTAATATCCAAACAAATGACAGCTGACTGTCTACTGTTTACTGTTTGATTATTGCTGTGTCTCTGTCCTTCTGTGTTATGATGTCTGTCCTGTCTGTAACATCACTGTACTTCTGTTTTATCTCCCCACCTGACAGTTTGTTGTTGTAAATAAGAATGTTTTATCTCCCCACCTGACAGTTTGTTGTTGTAAATAAGAATGTTTTATCTCCCCACCTGACAGTTTGTTGTTGTAAATAAGAATGTTTTATCTCCCCACCTGACAGTTTGTTGTTGTAAATAAGAATGTTTTATCTCCCCACCTGACAGTTTGTTGTTATAAATAAGAATGTTTTATCTCCCCACCTGACAGTTTGTTGTTGTAAATAAGAATGTTTTATCTCCCCACCTGACCGTTTGTTGTTGTAAATAAGAATGTTTTATCTCCCCACCTGACCGTTTGTTGTTGTAAATAAGAATGTTTTATCTCCCCACCTGACAGTTTGTTGTTGTAAATAAGAATGTTTTATCTCCCCACCTGTCAGTTTGTTGTTGTAAATAACAATGTTTTATCTCCCCACCTGACAGTTTGTTGTTGTAAATAAGAATGTTTTATCTCCCCACCTGACAGTTTGTTGTTGTAAATAAGAATGTTTTATCTCCCCACCTGACAGTTTGTTGTTGTAAATAAGAATGTTTTATCTCCCCACCTGACAGTTTGTTGTTGTAAATAAGAATGTTTTATTAACTGACTGTTCAGGTTAAATAAAGAAGAAATAAATTAATCAATTCACCTTGACGTAGGGGTCTGGTTTTGAGAAAAAGCGTCCTTTCAGTTTGGAGGCACGAATATCATACACTCTGACGGGGCCGTCATGCAGGTCACAGTGTACAAGAGCCAGGGTGCATAGCACCAGCAGTCCCAGGGACAGAGAGAGAGAGGCCATGGTACACTGTCTGGGAGAGAGGAGGGGAGGTGACAGGAGGGGAAGATAAACATGTCATAAGATCTTGAAACTAACACCTCAAACTGTATTCAGAGGAGTCAAAAATATATTATCAGTGTTAAGTGTTAAGAGATTAGTCAGTGGAAGAAGAGAGAGAGATCAATGGACAGAGAGAGAGAGAGAGAGAGAGAGAGACGGACAGAGAGAGAGAGACGGACAGAGAGAGAGAGAGACGGACAGAGAGAGAGAGACGGACAGAGAGAGAGACACGTCCAGAGAGAGCGAGAGAGACGGACAGAGAGAGAGACGGACAGAGAGAGACGGACAGAGAGAGAGACGGACAGAGAGAGAGACGGACAGAGAGAGAGACGGACAGAGAGAGACGGACAGAGAGAGAGACGGACAGAGAGAGAGACACGTACAGAGAGAGAGACGGACAGAGAGAGAGACACGTACAGAGAGAGACGGACAGAGAGAGAGACACGTACAGAGAGAGAGACGGACAGAGAGAGAGACACGTACAGAGAGAGAGACGGACAGAGAGAGAGACACGTACAGAGAGAGAGACGGACAGAGAGAGAGACACGTACAGAGAGAGAGACGGACAGAGAGAGAGACGGACAGAGAGAGAGACGGACAGAGAGAGACGGACAGAGAGAGAGACGGACAGAGAGAGAGACACGTACAGAGAGAGCGAGAGAGACGGACAGAGAGAGAGACGGATAGAGAGAGACGGACAGAGAGAGAGACGGACAGAGAGAACGAGAGAGAGAGACGGACAGAGAGAGAGACGGACAGAGAGAGAGACGGACAGAGAGAGAGACGGACAGAGAGAGAGACGGACAGAGAGAGACGGACAGAGAGAGACGGACAGAGAGAGAGACGGACAGAGAGAGACGGACAGAGAGAGAGACGGACAGAGAGAGAGACGGACAGAGAGAGACGGACAGAGAGAGAGACGGACAGAGAGAGACGGACAGCGAGAGCGAGAGAGACGGACAGAGAGAGAGACGGACAGAGAGAGACGGACAGAGAGAGAGACGGACAGAGAGAGACACGTACAGAGAGAGCGAGAGACGGACAGAGAGAGAGACGGATAGAGAGAGACGGACAGAGAGAGAGAGACGGACAGAGAGAGACGGACAGAGAGAGAGACGGACAGAGAGAGACAGACAGAGAGAGACGGACAGAGAGAGAGACGGACAGAGAGAGACGGACAGAGAGAGACGGACAGAGAGAGACGGACAGAGAAGAGAGACAGAGAAAACGGACAGAGAAGAGACGGACAGAGAGAGAGACGGACAGAGAGAGACGGACAGAGAGAGAGACAGACAGAGAGAGACGGACAGAGAGAGCGAAGAGACAACAGAGAGAGAGACAGAGAGAGACGGACAGAGAGAGAGACGACAGAGAGAGCGAGAGAGACGGACAGAGAGAGCGAGAGAGACGGACAGAGAGAGCAAGAGAGATGGACAGAGAGAGAGAGAGATACGGACAGAGAGAGAGAGATATGGACAGAGAGAGAGATACGGACAGAGAGAGAGATACGGACAGAGAGAGAGAGATACGGACAGAGAGAGAGATACGGACAGAGAGAGAGAGAGATACGGACAGAGAGAGAGAGATACGGACAGAGAGAGAGATACGGACAGAGAGAGAGAGATACGGACAGAGAGAGAGAGAGATACGGACAGAGAGAGAGAGAGATACGGACAGAGAGAGCGAGAGAGACGGACAGAGAGAGAGACGGACAGAGAGAGAGAGAGACGGACAGAGAGAGAGACGGACAGAGAGAGAGAGATACGGACAGAGAGAGAGAGATACAGACAGAGAGAGATACGGACAGAGAGAGATACGGACAGAGAGAGAGAGAGATACGGAGAGAGAGAGAGATACGGACAGAGAGAGAGATACGGACAGAGAGAGAGATACGGACAGAGAGAGAGAGAGAGATACGGACAGAGAGAGATACGGACAGAGAGAGAGAGAGATACGGACAGAGAGAGAGAGAGATACGGACAGAGAGAGAGAGAGACGGACAGAGAGAGAGAGAGATACGGACAGAGAGAGAGAGATACGGACAGAGAGAGAGATACGGACAGAGAGAGAGAGAGATACGGACAGAGAGAGAGAGATACGGACAGAGAGAGAGAGATACGGACAGAGAGAGAGATACGGACAGAGAGAGAGAGAGATACGGACAGAGAGAGAGAGAGAGATACGGACAGAGAGAGAGAGAGATACGGACAGAGAGAGAGACACGTACAGAGAAAGAGAGATACGGACAGAGAGAGAGAGAGATACGGACAGAGAGAGAGATACGGACAGAGAGAGAGATACGGACAGAGAGAGAGATACGGACAGAGAGAGAGAGAGAGACACGTACAGAGAGAGAGAGATACGGACAGAGAGAGAGAGAGATACGGACAGAGAGAGAGAGAGATACTGACAGAGAGAGAGAGAGATACGGACAGAGAGAGCGATACGGACAGAGAGAGAGAGAGATACGGACAGAGAGAGAGAGAGATCCGGACAGAGAGAGAGAGAGATACGGACAGAGAGAGAGAGAGATACGGACAGAGAGAGAGAGAGATACAGACAGAGAGAGAGAGAGATACAGACAGAGAGAGAGAGGGATACGGACAGAGAGAGAGAGAGATACGGACAGAGAGAGAGAGATACGGACAGAGAGAGAGACGGACAGAGAGAGCGAGAGAGACAGACAGAGAGAGAGACAGACAGAGAGAGAGAGAGATACGGACAGAGAGAAAGACGGACAGAGAGAGAGACGGACAGAGAGAGAGAGATACGGACAGAGAGAGAGACGGACAGAGAGAGAGACAGAGAGAGAGACGGACAGAGAGAGCGAGAGAGACAGACAGAGAGAGAGACAGACAGAGAGAGATACGGACAGAGAGAAAGACGGACAGAGAGAGAGATGGACAGAGAGAGAGATACGGACAGAGAGAGAGACGGACAGAGAGAGAGACAGAGAGAGAGACGGACAGAGAGAGAGAGAGATACGGACAGAGAGAGAGAGATACGGACAGAGAGAGAGAGAGATACGGACAGAGAGAGAGAGAGATACGGACAGAGAGAGAGAGAGACGGACAGAGAGAGAGAGAGACGGACAGAGAGAGAGAGAGATACGGACAGAGAGAGAGAGATACGGACAGAGAGAGCGAGAGAGACGGACAGAAAGAGCGAGAGAGACGGACAGAGAGACAGACAGAGAGAGAGAGACGGACGGACGGAGAGAGAGAGAGATACGGACAGAGAGAGAGACGGACAGAGAGAGAGAGACGGACAGAGAGAGATACGGACAGAGAGAGAGAGACGGACGGACGGAGAGAGAGAGAGAGACGGACAGAGAGAGAGACGGACAGAGAGAGAGACGGACGGACGGAGAGAGAAATAAATTCAAGATGCACAAGAACAATCCTGAATCAGCATAAATACAGGCTCTTATTGAATTGCAGAATTTGATTAAAAAACAAGCATATCCAGGATGGAGGGAGATGACACTTGATACAGAAACTGTAATGGTTTTACACATTCAGTTCTGACAGTAAACCTGTCTGAGAAGTCATCCAGTGTACTCAACCAAACTGACACTTCATTTCTATATCTGCCAATCTAAAAGCGCTTTAAGGAACGCCACTCACTGTCTGCAGTCGACTGAATCCCAGCCACTGTCTACAGAGATAACAAAGATAAGATGGATGCCCAGAGAGAGAGAGAGAGAGAGGTAGTAGAACAGCACCAGAACAACAGATCATGTCTTACCTGGATATTCTTGAGCTGGACGTCTGTCTTCTCTAGTCACCCAACTGCTGATGGTCCTTACTGTGCCATCTAGCTGTTTATAAAGTTCTCATGCCCCCCCCCACCCAGGTGGTATGTTGACCTACAGGTGGTATGCAGGACTACTTAACCAATGAGAACACACCTTATATTACCACGAGACGTATGGAAGCCTATAAGGTGTAACAATCAGCATTTCAGATACTATTCCAGATAATGTCAAAAGGCCAGCCCAGTGAATCAACAGTTAGGTGAGGGAGAGGACATTACTAATGGTGGACATGGTAAACAGTACTGTATAGAATCTGTAATTCTTCAGTAATACCATTAATCATTATATACAGTGCATTCAGAAAGTATTCAGACCCCTTGACTTTTTCTACATTTAGTTTCTTTACGGCCTTATTCTCAAATTCATTAAAACAATTATATCTTAACAATCTACACACATTACCCCATAATGACAAAGATAAAACAGATTTTTTTTTAAATTTTACCAAATGTATTTAAGATATTACAGAAATATTCAGACTCTGCTATGAGACTCGAAAAATGAGCTCAGGTACATTCTGTTGCCATTGATCACCCTTGAGATGTTTCTACAACTTAATTGTAGTACACTTGAGGTCATTTCAATTGATTGGACATGATTTGGAAAGGCACACCCCTGTCTATATAAAGTTGACTGTGTATGTCAGAGCAAAAATCTAGCCATAAGATGGAAGAAATTGTCCATAGAGCTCTGAGACAGGATTGTGTTGACCATAAATCACATTTAAGATTCCTGGCACTGAGACCATACACCTTGACTTACCAGGACACACAGCAGCAGCAGCAGGCTGGCCCAAGGACAAAGAGAGAGAGAGGGGAGGACATGGCTCACAGCAAGGGCAGGATGGAAGAAGGACCACTAGGAGAGAGAGAGGAGGACATGGCTCACAGCAAGGGCAGGATGGAAGAAGGACAACTAGGAGAGAGAGAGGAGGACATGGCTCACAGCAAGGGCAGGATGTAAGAAGGACAACTAGGAGAGAGAGGGGAGGACATGGCTCACAGCAAGGGCAGGATGTAAGAAGGACAACTAGGAGAGAGAGAGGAGGACATGGCTCACAGCAAGGGCAGGATGTAAGAAGGACAACTAGGAGAGAGAGGGGAGGACATGGCTCACAGCAAGGGCAGGATGTAAGAAGGACAACTAGGAGAGAGAGGGGAGGACATGGCTCACAGCAAGGGCAGGATGGAAGAAGGACAACTAGGAGAGAGAGAGGAGGACATGGCTCACAGCAAGGGCAGGATGTAAGAAGGACAACTAGGAGAGAGAGGGGAGGACATGGCTCACAGCAAGGGCAGGATGGAAGAAGGACAACTAGGAGAGAGAGGGGAGGACATGGCTCACAGCAAGGGCAGGATGGAAGAAGGACAACTAGGAGAGAGAGAGGAGGACATGGCTCACAGCAAGGGCAGGATGGAAGAAGGACAACTAGGAGAGAGAGAGGAGGACATGGCTCACAGCAAGGGCAGGATGGAAGAAGGACCACTAGGAGAGAGAGAGAGGAGGACATGGCTCACAGCAAGGTCAGGATGGAAGAAGGACAACTAGGAGAGAGAGAGGAGGACATGGCTCACAGCAAGGGCAGGATGTAAGAAGGACAACTAGGAGAGAGAGGGGAGGACATGGCTCACAGCAAGGGCAGGATGGAAGAAGGACAACTAGGAGAGAGAGAGGAGGACATGGCTCACAGCAAGGGCAGGATGTAAGAAGGACAACTAGGAGAGAGAGGGGAGGACATGGCTCACAGCAAGGGCAGGATGGAAGAAGGACTACTAGGAGAGAGAGGGGAGGACATGGCTCACAGCAAGGGCAGGATGGAAGAAGGACAACTAGGAGAGAGAGAGGAGGACATGGCTCACAGCAAGGGCAGGATGGAAGAAGGACAACTAGGAGAGAGAGAGGAGGACATGGCTCACAGCAAGGGCAGGATGGAAGAAGGACCACTAGGAGAGAGAGAGGAGGACATGGCTCACAGCAAGGTCAGGATGGAAGAAGGACAACTAGGAGAGAGAGAGGAGGACATGGCTCACAGCAAGGGCAGGATGTAAGAAGGACAACTAGGAGAGAGAGGGGAGGACATGGCTCACAGCAAGGGCAGGATGGAAGAAGGACAACTAGGAGAGAGAGAGGAGGACATGGCTCACAGCAAGGGCAGGATGTAAGAAGGACAACTAGGAGAGAGAGGGGAGGACATGGCTCACAGCAAGGGCAGGATGGAAGAAGGACAACTAGGAGAGAGAGAGGAGGACATGGCTCACAGCAAGGGCAGGATGGAAGAAGGACAACTAGGAGAGAGAGAGGAGGACATGGCTCACAGCAAGGGCAGGATGGAAGAAGGACAACTAGGAGAGAGAGAGGAGGACATGGCTCACAGCAAGGGCAGGATGTAAGAAGGACAACTAGGAGAGAGAGGGGAGGACATGGCTCACAGCAAGGGCAGGATGGAAGAAGGACAACTAGGAGAGAGAGAGGAGGACATGGCTCACAGCAAGGGCAGGATGTAAGAAGGACAACTAGGAGAGAGAGAGGAGGACATGGCTCACAGCAAGGGCAGGGTGGAAGAAGGACAACTAGGAGAGAGAGAGGAGGACATGGCTCACAGCAAGGGCAGGATGTAAGAAGGACAACTAGGAGAGAGAGGGGAGGACATGGCTCACAGCAAGGGCAGGATGGAAGAAGGACAATTAGGAGAGAGAGAGGAGGACATGGCTCACAGCAAGGGCAGGATGGAAGAAGGACAACTAGGAGAGAGAGAGGAGGACATGGCTCACAGCAAGGGCAGGATGGAAGAAGGACAACTAGGAGAGAGAGAGGAGGACATGGCTCACAGCAAGGGCAGGATGTAAGAAGGACAACTAGGAGAGAGAGGGGAGGACATGGCTCACAGCAAGGGCAGGATGGAAGAAGGACAACTAGGAGAGAGAGAGGAGGACATGGCTCACAGCAAGGGCAGGATGTAAGAAGGACAACTAGGAGAGAGAGAGGAGGACATGGCTCACAGCAAGGGCAGGATGTAAGAAGGACAACTAGGAGAGAGAGGGGAGGACATGGCTCACAGCAAGGGCAGGATGTAAGAAGGACAACTAGGAGAGAGAGAGGAGGACATGGCTCACAGCAAGGTCAGGATGTAAGAAGGACAACTAGGAGAGAGAGAGGAGGACATGGCTCACAGCAAGGGCAGGATGGAAGAAGGACAACTAGGAGAGAGAGAGGAGGACATGGCTCACAGCAAGGGCAGGATGGAAGAAGGACAACTAGGAGAGAGAGAGGAGGACATGGCTCACAGCAAGGTCAGGATGTAAGAAGGACAACTAGGAGAGAGAGAGGAGGACATGGCTCACAGCAAGGGCAGGATGGAAGAAGGACAACTAGGAGAGAGAGAGGAGGACATGGCTCACAGCAAGGGCAGGATGGAAGAAGGACAACTAGGAGAGAGAGAGGAGGACATGGCTCACAGCAAGGTCAGGATGTAAGAAGGACAACTAGGAGAGAGAGAGGAGGACATGGCTCACAGCAAGGGCAGGATGGAAGAAGGACAACTAGGAGAGAGAGAGGAGGACATGGCTCACAGCAAGGGCAGGATGGAAGAAGGACAACTAGGAGAGAGAGAGGGGAGGACATGGCTCACAGCAAGGGCAGGATGGAAGAAGGACAACTAGGAGAGAGAGGGGAGGACATGGCTCACAGCAAGGGCAGGATGGAAGAAGGACAACTAGGAGAGAGAGAGGAGGACATGGCTCACAGCAAGGGCAGGATGGAAGAAGGACAACTAGGAGAGAGAGAGGAGGACATGGCTCACAGCAAGGGCAGGGTGGAAGAAGGACAACTAGGAAAGAAAGAATTTTCCAACTTCAGTCCTCAAGTTCCCCCGACAGCACACATTTTTGTTGTATCCCAGGACAAAAACACCTGATTCAATGTGTCAAGGACTCAACGGAAGCATTAGGAGAGAAAGAGTGAGACAGAGACAGAGACAGAGAGAGAGAATGAGAGAGAGAACGAGTGAGAGAGAGAAAGAGTGAGACAGAGACAGAGACAGAGAGAGAGAATGAGAGAGAACGAGTGAGAGAGAGAAAGAGTGAGACAGAGACAGAGACAGAGAGAGAGAATGAGAGAGAACGAGTGAGAGAGAGAAAGAGTGAGACAGAGACAGAGACAGAGAGAGAGAATGAGAGAGAGAACGAGTGAGAGAGAGAAAGAGAGAGAGATTTCTATCAAAATATTGAAAATATACTGAACAAAAATATAAACACAACATGCAACCATTTCATTAGATTTCACTGGTTGTTCTCGGTTTTTAATGATCAGACTTTGTCTTCTGTTAGTTGCTTCAGTGTCACGTCCTGACCATAGAGAGTCCTTATTTTCTATGGTAGTGTAGGTCAGGGCATGACTGGGTGGTTAGTCTAGTTTATTATTTCTATGTGGGATTCTAGGTTTGTTTTTCTACGTTGGTGATTGTGTGTGATTCCCAATTAGAGGCAGCTGGTAATTGTTGTCTCTAATTGGGAATCATATTTAAGTAGCTGTTTTTCCCACCTGTGTTTGTGGGATATTGTTTTGAGTTAGTGCACGTAGCATCTCTGTTGTCACGGTTCATTGTCAGTTTATTGTTTATTTGTTTTTTGTCTTGACTTTGTTTCACTTTCTAATAAATAATGTGGAACTCAACATCCGCTGTGCCTTGGTCTGACATTTATTCTAACGACATTCAGAGTTGTTTAATGTAAAAAGTCTATAGGATCTGAATTATATACAGTTTCATAGAAACTCTTAAAATTGGCATTAATAGCATTGTTGTTTCTAATTACTAATCTTTTAAAATTATAACTGGTTCAGAATGTATGTGTTTTCTGAGAGATGAAGCATATTTACCAGGTTAATTTGCTATTAACTACTGTTTTATTTGAGTTTAATCTGTAATGGTTGGCTCTCTTCAGAAGTAAATATTCAGCATTTTTATTTTCTTCTTTACCTTGTAAACATATTTTTTCCTGGTCTTTTTCTAACACAGTGATTTATTGTTCTCTGTATCAGGGGGCTGATTTGTCTATCCTCTGTCTACATTTGTATTGGTAAAGGTTAAAAAAAATGTATTGTTTCAGTATTACATAAAATTCAGTTCTAGAAGATACACTCTGTTCATTCTCCACATTTTGTTGTTAAATGTATTTTCTGGAGTAATTAATCATGATACCGGAGAATGATCTGATATCTCCCTGAAGCAATTTTTTATCCAGTTATTTGTTGAGAGCATTTAAAAAAATAAAAAATGTAGTAAATTCTTGGATAGCTTTTCTTTAAGAAAAAAAGGAATAGTCTTTTGCAGTAATCTCCAGGTGTCCTACAAATTATTTTTATAGATGACATTTTTCAGCCTCTTTGGAGGCTCCTTAAGTCTGCCTGTTTTGTTACTATAGAGTCCTTGCAGAAAGAATTCAGACCCATTGACTTTTTCCACATTTTGTTACGTTGCAGATTACAGCCTTATTCTAAAATTGATTAAATAAAACGTGTTCCTCAGCAATCTACACACAATACCCCATTATGATTAAAAAAAAAATGGAGAAAAAAGGGTTTTAGAAATGTTTGCAAAACAAAAATTCCTTATTAACATAAGTATTAAGACCCGTTTATTTTACTGACAACTGTTATGTCAACATAAGTAGTCCTACATACGAGATCTTTATAAACAGCTCGATGGCACAATAAGGACCATCAGCAGTTGGGTGACTAGAGGAGACAGACGTCCAGCTCGACTATCTAGGTAAGACATGATCTTAGTCTTCCACCTCTCTCTCTCTCTCTCTCTCTCTCTCTCTCTCTCTCTCTCTCTCTCTCTGGGCATCCATCTTATCTTTGTTATCTCTGTAGACAGTGGCTGGGATTTAGTCGACTGCAGACAGTGAGTGGCGTTCCTTAAAGCACATTTAGATTGGATCAATAGCAGATATAGAAATGAAGTGTCAGTTTGGTTGAGTACACTGGATGACTTCTCAGACAGGTTTGCTGTCAGACCTGAATGTGTAAAACCATGGGACTGACAGTTTCTATATCAAGTGACATCTCCCTCCATCCAGGATGTACTAGTGTGTAAATCAAACACACTTCTCAAAAGCCACTATCTGCAATTGAAAAAGATTCTGTATTTATGCTGATTCAGGAATGTTCTGGTATCTTCTGTCTGTCTGTCTGTCTGTCTGTCTGTCTGTCTGTCTGTCTGTCTGTCTGTCTGTCTTCCTCAACTGACTAATCTCCTAACACTGATGTCCTCGTCTTTCAACTCTATTTTTACTCTCTGAATGCAGTTTGAGGTGATACTTTCAAGCACTAAACATGGACATGTTCATGTCTTCCCCTCCTGTCCCCTCCCCTCCTCTCCTCTCTCCCAGACAGTGTACCATGGCCTCTCTCTCTCTGTCCCTGGGACTGCTGGTGCTATGCACCCTGGGTCTTGTACACTGTGACTTGTATGACGGCCACGTCAGGGTGTGGGGCCTTAGTGCTTCCAACCTGAAAGGAGACTTCCTCTCCTAGCCAGACCCCTACGTCAAGGTGAATGCATTCATTTATTTCTTCTTTATTTAACCTGAACAGTCAGTTAATAAATCATTCTTATACACCTGACTGTAGTGTTAACCTGTACCTGTGATACACATGACTGTAGTGTTAACCTGTACCTGTGACATACATGACTGTGGTGTTAACCTGTACCTGTGATACACATGACTGTAGTGTTAACCTGTACCTGTGACATACATGACTGTAGTGTTAACCTGTACCTGTGATACACATGCCTGTAGTGTTAACCTGTACCTGTGATACACATGACTGTAGTGTTAACCTGTACCTGTGATACACATGACTGTAGTGTTAACCTGTACCTGTGATACACATGACTGTAGTGTTAACCTGTACCTGTGATACACATGACTGTAGTGTTAACCTGTACCTGTGACACACATGACTGTAGTGTTAACCTGTACCTGTGATACACATGACTGTAGTGTTAACCTGTACCTGTGATACACATGACTGTAGTGTTAACCTGTACCAGTGATACACATGACTGTAGTGTTAACCTGTACCTGTGATACACATGACTGTAGTGTTAACCTGTACCTGTGACACACATGACTGTAGTGTTAACCTGTACCTGTGATACACATGACTGTAGTGTTAACCTGTACCTGTGATACACATGACTGTAGTGTTAACCTGTACCTGTGATACACATGACTGTAGTGTTAACCTGTACCTGTGATACACATGACTGTAGTGTTAACCTGTACCTGTGATACACATGACTGTAGTGTTAACCTGTACCTGTGATACACATGACTGTAGTGTTAACCTGTACCTGTGATACACATGACTGTAGTGTTAACCTGTACCTGTGATACACATGACTGTAGTGTTAACCTGTACCTGTGATACACATGACTGTAGTGTTAACCTGTACCTGTGATACACAGGACTGTAGTGTTAACCTGTACCTGTGATACACATGACTGTAGTGGTATCAGCACAAAACATAGTATAAACATTATTGGGTACAGACAACAGCACACAGGCAAGAAGGTAGAGAAAGCAATCCATCACATGAAGCAGCCACAACTGCCAGTAAGAGTGTCCATGGTTGAGTCTTTGAATGAGGAGATGTTTTTTAAAGATGTTTTTTGCAGCTCGTTCCAGTCACTAGCTGCAGGGAACTGAAAAGAGGAGCGACCCAGGGATGTGTGTGCTTTGGGGACCTTTGGGCAAAAAAGTATTTAGTCAGCCACCAATTGTGCAAGTTCTCCCACTTAAAAACATGAGAGAGGCCTGTAATTTTCATCATAGGTACACTTCAACTATGACAGACAAAATGATAAAAAGAAATCCAGAAAATCACATTGTAGGATTTTTAATTTATTCATTTGCAAATTATGGTGGAAAATAAGTATTTGGTCACCTACAAACAAGCAAGATCTCTGGTTCTGTGCCATTGGAACACAGGAAATGACTTAAATGTAAATGTAAATGTAGGAGCGATGGATGCTGATAATGGCCCTCTGTACGCCTCTTTAGATATTCCATTAAAAATCAGTCATGGGACTTTTCCTCTGTGTCATGTAGTAACCCATGTGTGAACTAATTGTGTGTGTGTTTATGTCATGTTATTCTGGGATTGATTAGTTAGTTAGTAAATAAATCATGAAACCCATCTGTATATCTCTGATTCTATGCTAGGGTTGGTGCAGACATCCAAGGGTTTGCGACATTCAGAACATGACTGATGTGATAATACATGAATAAGTGACTGTAATTGATAAGATATGAAAATATCTGAACAGTTCTTTCGGGAAATAGAGACACTTAACATATTTTCCCGTAATGCACTGACTTCCTAGTTAATTAAAGTTACATGATGAGTTTAAATGCGTAATAAAAATTACACATAGAGAATTGATTTGATATAAAACAGTCACAGTTAATGATAGCCAACGACACAACAGTATACAATTATCGTTGTCACGCCCTGGCCTTAGTTATCATAGTTTCCTTTATTATTTTGGTTAGGTCAGGGTATCAAATCAAATCAAATCAAATTTATTTATATAGCCCTTCGTACATCAGCTGATATCTCAAAGTGCTGTACAGAAACCCAGCCTAAAACCCCAAACAGCAAACAATGCAAGTGTAAAAGCACGGTATGACATGGGGGATTTATGTGTTTGGCTTGTCTATGGGTTTTGTATGTTTATGGGGTGTTTTCTAGTCTGGTGTTTATATAAGTCTATGGTTGTCTAGATTGGTTCTCAATTAGAGGCAGGTGTTTATCGTTGTCTCTGTTTGGGAACCACATTTAGGCAGCCATGTTCTTTGGGTATTTTGTGGGTGGTTGTCTTCTGTCTTTGTGTCTATGCACCAGATAGGACTGTTTCGGTTTTTCACATTTGTTGTTTTGGTATTTTGTAGTATTCACGTTTATGGTCTTTATTAAACATGTTGAACTCTAACCACGCTGCGCTTTGGTCCGATCCTTCGTCCACAGAAGAAAACGGTTACAATCGTGCTTAAACCTGAGTGTAATATAACTTTTTGTTGTTCTACGGTTTGGCCTTCTTTCATAATCGGCATTTAAGATAAATACAACATTTACCCCTTGGTGATAATTAAGTCCTTATGTTATGTTGAACCCACAACGTCAGGGAGCCCTCTTTTATACTTACAGTTACATATGACCCCCCACGTGGAAATGAACTGAATGATAATTCATAACGGTATATTATCAACAACAAAAATATGACTTAATCACACCAGATGGGGGCGCTGTTGTATAGAGAACTGCAGGTGTGGAGTCCTAAAGCATCTCAGAAAAGGACTGCTAAGATATGTCACCAGTGACAACCGTAAGGCTCTCCAGAGGGTAGTGAGGTCTGCACAACGCATCACCGGGGGCAAACTACCTGCCCTCCATGACACCTACAGCACCCGATGTCACAGGAAGGCCAAAAATATCATCAAGGACATCAACCACCAAAGCCACTGCCTGTTCACACCGTTACCATCCAGAAGGCGAAGTCAGTACAGGTGCATCAAAGCTGGGACCGAGAGACTGAAAAACAGCTTCTATCTCAAGGCCATCGGACTGCTAAACAGCCATCACTAACTCAGAGAGGATGCGGCCTACATTGAGACCCAATCACTGGTCACTTTAATAAATGGATCACTAGTCACCTTATACAATGCACTCTAAATAACGCCACTTTAATAATGTTTACACATCTTACATTACTCACATCACATGTATATACTCTATTTTATACCATATACTTTGACATTGCCCATCCATATACTTACATGTACATATTCTCATTCACCCCTTTATATTTGTGTAGATTTGTTAGATTACTTGTTAGATATTACTGCACTGTCGGAACTAGAAGCACAAGCATTTCGCGACACTCCCATTAATAACATCTGCTAATCATGTGTACGTGACAAATAACATTTGATTTGATTACCAAGATAAATATGGAAGCCTATAAGGTGTAACGACAAATTCTGATACTATCTGAAATGCTGATTGAACAAATTGTATTCCAGATAATGTCAAAAGGCCAGCCCAGTGAATCAACAGTTAGGTGAGGGAGAGGTCATTACTAATGGTGGAGATGGTAAATAGTACTGCATAGAATCTGTAATTCTTCAGTAATACCATGACTCATTATATACAGTGCATTCAGAAAGTATTCAGACCCAATTGACTTTTTCTACATTTTGTTACATTATGGCCTTATTCTTAAATGGATTCAAACTTTTTTGTCTTCTCATTTTCTCATCAGTCTACACACATTACCCCGTAATGACAAAGTGAAAAGAGACATTTAGATTGGACATTATTTGGAAAGGCACACCCCTGTCTATATAAAGTCCCACAATTGACTGTGCAGGTCAGAGCAAAAACCAAGCCAAAGGTCAAAGATATTGTCCGTAGAGCTCTGAGACAGGATTGTGTTAAGGCACAGATCTGGGGAAGGTACCCCAAAAGATTCTGCAGCATTGAAGGTCCTCAAGAATACAGTGGCCTCCATCATTCTTAAACGGAAGAAGTTTGTAACCACAAAGACTCTTTCTAGAGCTGGCCACACAGCCAAACTGAGCAATCGAGGGAGAAGGGCCTTGGTCAGGGAGGTGACCAAGAACCCGGTGGTCATTCTGACAGAGCTTCAGAGTTTCTCTGTGGAGATAGGAGAACCTTCCAGAAGGACAACCGTCTCTGCAGCACTCCACCAATCAGGCCTTTATGGTAGAGTGGCCAGACGGAAGCCACTCCTCAGTAAAATGCACATGACAGCCCTCTTGGAGTTTGCCAAAAGGCACCTCTCTGACCATGAGAATCAAGAATATCTGGTTTGCAGAAACCAAGATTAAACTCCTTGGCCTGAATGCCAAGCGTTGCATCTGGAGGAAACCTGGCACCATCCCTATGGTGAATCATGTGGTGGCAGCATCATGCTCTGTGGATGTTTTTCAGCGGCAGGGACTGGGAGACTAGTCAGGATTGAGGGAAAGATGAATGGAGCGAAGTACAGAGAGATCCTTGATGAAAACCTGCTCCAGAGTGCTCAGGACCTAAGACTGGGGTGAAGGTTCACCTTCCAAAAAGGACAACATCCTTAAGCACACAGCAAGACAATGCATGAGTGGCTTCGGGACAAGTCTCTGAATGTCCTTGAGTGGCCCAGCCAGAACTCGTACATGAACCAGATTAAAAGCTTGTAGCTTCATGCCCAATAAGAGTCGAGGTTGTAATCGCTGCCAAAGGTACTTCAACAAAGTTGACCGACCTGTTCGATTTGGATTTATCTAGCAAAATTTAAAATGTTTTTTTACATAGGATAAAAGTAAAGACTCAGAGCTAGAAAATGGTTTAACATAGAGTGTTTTGGTACCTACTGGTGAGCTCTTCGTCTACACCTAATCAGCATCGTTCACACCCTTTTAAGCTCTAGCTCCACCCATCTCTTTAACGATTCACATGTGAGGCTATGTACTAAACAACCAAAGATTTCAAGACAAAAGCCTGGCTTATAATATGGGTGTGTTCTTAAATTTAATCTGGAGTGCTAGAGTGCCAGAGTGTGCTCGGAGCATTCGTAAACTTAGAGTGTTGTCAGATTGGCCGTCTGTAAATTGAGTTTCACTCTCAAAGCGCACACTGAACGCTCTAGCCGAGGAGTAGGGATGATCCGAGCGTTTCTGACCTAACAGCAGTCAAGCACCCAAGCTAACTAGCTAACGTTGGCTAGCTACTTCCAGACAAATAAGAGAACACCTCACTCTGATAATTTTACTCACCCTGGTAGAGCTGGTTTGTTGTTATGTTACCCAGAGCGTTGGTAACTGCAACTGTGCTGCTGGCAACAATTTAACAATTGAATCGACAGTTGTCGCAGTGACGTCATAAGGGCTCTGAGATACTAATATAACTACACAGATCATACACGTAACGTTAGCTAGCTAGCTAACAGTAGACTTTAACTTGAAATGGAAATGACTTTGACAACATTTCTCCCTCTCTGTCACTGATGCCATGGTTAGTTTGAAGATGTAATCTGGAGACAGGTATTTTATACAACATCAACATAAACATCCTTCTGTGTGTTTACTTTTTGACTCCGTCTGCATATTTGCAATCAAATGCAAGAATTTTCTCCTTAGCGATCATACTCTAATTCCACTGATTTCAAAACTCGGTCCTCCAAAAATTGTAGAGCAAAATTATGTAGTTCTACAGTGTGACATCTTTCAAAAAAGCAGTGTTAGAAAGGATTACATACACATACAGACAGAATAGAGCTACATGGCAGACCAATCAGAACTCATCTCTTGGCATGTCCAGCCCACTCATTATTTCAGCCAATCATGGCTAATGGGAAGGTTGCTGACTTTATCCATGGCTAAACCAACTAGGCTCATAATTTGCCTACAGTAGTTAAATAAAGGTTAAAAAAAATAATCATAATAAACTAACAATTTAACAATTTAATTTGTATTAACAGATGTCATACAAGTTTGTTATTAAGGCACATGAAAGCTCAAATGTTCCAGAAGACATTTCTAAGAAAGTTACGTTCAAATGGCGCTCCTGTGAAGTAGTTCGTCGCGACATATGCCTAGTTTCCTGAAACGAGTCACAGTACTGAGTAAAGGGTCTGAATACTTATGTATATCTGATATGATTTTTTAAAATATATATACAGTGGGCAAAAAAGTATTTAGTCAGTCAGCAATTGTGCAAGTTCTCCCACTTAAAATGATGAGAGGACTGTAATTTTCATCATAGGTACACTTCAACTATCACAGACAAAATGAGGGAAGAAAATCCAGAAAATCACATTGTAGGACTTTTAATTTATTTATTTGCAAATTATGGTTGAAAATAAGTATTTGGTCAATAACAAAAGACACCCTGTTCCTTATATAGTGGTCAAAAGTAGTTCACTATAAAGTGAATAGGGTGTCATGTGGGACAAAGCCTTTACACACTACAGTTATATCACTCACTTTGTGGCGTCACATACAAACACTGTCTCTGGCTTCAATAGAAGCTTTATCCCAGGGCTCTATCAACCGGATGAGTTGGAAAACCTCTTGGTTTTATCCTCAATCACTTTGAATGCAGTGAGTCCACTTGTGGTTAATATTCCAAGATCTAATTAATAAACTTTTTGTATTAAAGAAGTACAGAAGACTACAGAGCTAATTAAGGTATTACAATATGAGCCACTCCCACAGTGACAACATACACTGACTACAGAACATACTTCTGTCTCTTCTCTCTGTGGTGCTACACACAAACACAGGCTGCTGCTGGAACTCTTATCTTTTAGCTGCAGCCGTCTGTCCGTCTGTCCGTCCGTCCATCCGCCCACCCGCCAGCCATACTGAAGTGAGGATTGTCATATCAGATGAGTGAGACAATGACACACTAATATGACAGTAGGGTCAAAGGTTGAATGTTAAGGTTCATCCTCTTGGGACAGAGCTGCTGTGTAGCTGTACTGTAGCTATAGTTGATGGTTCCCTGCCCCAGGAAACGTTCCAATACTACGGGCTCCATCCGTAACTGTGGTGGAACAGGTGCCCAGGTGGTCGTCAGCTGACACATCGTTGTCCCACACCTCCAGCTTCAGGTTGTCATCGGCCTTCACATCATTGCAGATGAGCCTGTTACTCCACGTTGGGTCTGAATTGTTGTTAATGATTTTGGTATTACCAGGAGAGATGGTTCCACACCGAACATTTACGAAGCCATGGGCTTTGGACCAGAAATCAACAGCACACATACTTTTGTAGGTGACTGATGTCAGAGAACAAGAGGCGGTGACTGATGGTGGAGAACAAGAGGAGGTGACTGATGGTGGAGAACAAGAGGAGGTGACTGATGGTGGAGAACAAGAGGAGGTGACTGATGGTGGAGAACAAGAGGAGGTGACTGATGGTGGAGAACAAGAGGAGGTGACTGATGGTGGAGAACAAGAGGAGGTGACTGATGGTGGAGAACAAGAGGAGGTGACTGATGGTGGAGAACAGGATGAGGTGACTGATGTCAGAGAACAAGAGGAGGTGACTGATGGTGGAGAACAAGATGAGGTGACTGATGGTGGAGAACAAGAGGCGGTGACTGATGGTGGAGAACAAGAGGAGGTGACTGATGGTGGAGAACAAGAGGAGGTGACTGATGGTGGAGAACAACAGGAGGTGACTGATGGTGGAGAACAAGAAGATAGTACTGATGGTGGAGAACAAGAGGAGGTAACTGATGGTGGAGAACAAGAGGAGGTGACTGATGGTGGAGAACAGGATGAGGTGACTGATGTCAGAGAACAAGAGGCGGTGACTGATGGTGGAGAACAAGATGAGGTGACTGATGGTGGAGAACAAGAGGAGGGGACTGATGGTGGAGAACAAGAGGAGGGGACTGATGGTGGAGAACAAGAGGCGGTGACTGATGGTGGAGAACAAGAGGAGGTGACTGATGGTGGAGAACAAGAGGAGGTGACTGATGGTGGAGAACAAGAAGATAGTACTGATGGTGGAGAACAAGAGGAGGTAACTGATGGTGGAGAACAAGAGGAGGTGACTGATGGTGGAGAACAGGATGAGGTGACTGATGGTGGAGAACAGGAGGAGGTGACTGATGGTGGAGAACAAGAGGGGGTAACTGATGGTGGAGAACAAGAGGAGGTGACTGATGGTGGAGAACAGGAGGGGGTAACTGATGGTGGAGAACAAGAGGAGGTGACTGATAGTGGAGAACAGGAGGGGGTAACTGATGGTGGAGAACAAGAGGAGGTGACTGATGGTGGAGAACAGGAGGGGGTAACTGATGGTGGAGAACAAGAGGAGGTGTCTGATGGTGGAGAACAAGATGAGGTGACTGATGGTGGAGAACAAGAGGCGGTGACTGATGGTGGAGAACAAGAGGAGGTGACTGATGGTGGAGAACAAGATGAGGTGACTGATGGTGGAGAACAAGAGGAGGTGACTGATGGTGGAGAACAAGAGGAGGTGACTGATGGTGGAGAACAGGATGAGGTGACTGATGGTGGAGAACAAGAGGAGGTGACTGATGGTGGAGAACAAGAAGATAGTACTGATGGTGGAGAACAAGAGGAGGTAACTGATGGTGGAGAACAAGAGGAGGTGACTGATGGTGGAGAACAAGAGGAGGTGACTGATGGTGGAGAACAGGATGAGGTGACTGATGGTGGAGAACAGGAGGAGGTGACTGATGGTGGAGAACAAGAGGAGGTGACTGATGGTGGAGAACAGGATGAGGTGACTGATGGTGGAGAACAAGAGGCGGTGACTGATGGTGGAGAACAAGAAGATAGTACTGATGGTGGAGAACAAGAGGAGGTGACTGATGGTTGAGAACAAGAGGAGGTGACTGATGGTGGAGAACAGGAGGAGGTGACTGATGGTGGAGAACAGGAGGGGGTAACTGATGGTGGAGAACAGGAGGGGGTAACTGATGGTGGAGAACAAGAGGAGGTGACTGATGGTGGAGAACAAGAGGAGGTGACTGATGGTGGAGAACAAGAGGATGTGACTGATGGTGGAGAACAAGAGGAGGTGACTGATGGTGGAGAACAAGAGGAGGTGACTGATGGTGGAGAACAAGAGGAGGTGACTGATGGTGGAGAACAAGAGGATGTGACTGATGGTGGAGAACAAGAGGAGGTGACTGATGGTGGAGAACAAGAGGAGGTGACTGATGGTGGAGAACAAGAGGAGGTGACTGATGGTGGAGAACAAGAGGAGGTGACTGATAGTGGAGAACAGGAGGGGGTAACTGATGGTGGAGAACAAGAGGAGGTGACTGATGGTGGAGAACAGGAGGGGGTAACTGATGGTGGAGAACAAGAGGAGGTGTCTGATGGTGGAGAACAAGAGGGGGTAACTGATGGTGGAGAACAAGAGGAGGTGACTGATGGTGGAGAACAAGATGAGGTGACTGATGTTGGAGAACAAGAGGCGGTGACTGATGGTGGAGAACAAGAGGAGGTGACTGATGGTGGAGAACAAGAGGAGGTGACTGATGGTGGAGAACAAGAGGAGGTGACTGATGGTGGAGAACAAGAGGATGTGACTGATGGTGGAGAACAAGAGGAGGTGACTGATGGTGGAGAACAGGAGGGGGTAACTGATGGTGGAGAACAAGAGGAGGTGTCTGATGGTGGAGAACAAGAGGGGGTAACTGATGGTGGAGAACAAGAGGAGGTGACTGATGGTGGAGAACAAGATGAGGTGACTGATGTTGGAGAACAAGAGGCGGTGACTGATGGTGGAGAACAAGAGGAGGTGACTGATGGTGGAGAACAAGAGGAGGTGACTGATGGTGGAGAACAAGAAGATAGTACTGATGGTGGAGAACAAGAGGAGGTAACTGATGGTGGAGAACAAGAGGGGGTAACTGATGGTGGAGAACAAGAGGAGGTGACTGATGGTGGAGAACAGGAGGGGGTAACTGATGGTGGAGAACAAGAGGAGGTGACTGATGGTGGAGAACAGGAGGGGGTAACTGATGGTGGAGAACAAGAGGAGGTGACTGATGGTGGAGAACAAGAGGGATGTAACTGATGGTGGAGAACAAGAGGAGGTGACTGATAGTGGAGAACAGGAGGGGGTAACTGATGGTGGAGAACAAGAGGAGGTGACTGATGGTGGAGAACAGGAGGGGTAACTGATGGTGGAGAACAAGAGGAGGTGTCTGATGGTGGAGAACAAGAGGGGGTAACTGATGGTGGAGAACAAGAGGAGGTGACTGATGGTGGAGAACAAGATGAGGTGACTGATGTTGGAGAACAAGAGGCGGTGACTGATGGTGGAGAACAAGAGGAGGTGACTGATGGTGGAGAACAAGAGGAGGTGACTGATGGTGGAGAACAAGAAGATAGTACTGATGGTGGAGAACAAGAGGAGGTAACTGATGGTGGAGAACAAGAGGAGGTGACTGATGGTGGAGAACAGAATGAGGTGACTGATGGTGGAGAACAGGAGGAGGTGACTGATGGTGGAGAACAAGAGGAGGTGACTGATGGTGGAGAACAGGATGAGGTGACTGATGGTGGAGAACAAGAGGAGGTGACTGATGGTGGAGAACAAGAAGATAGTACTGATGGTGGAGAACAAGAGGAGGTGACTGATGGTTGAGAACAAGAGGAGGTGACTGATGGTGGAGAACAGGAGGAGGTGACTGATGGTGGAGAACAGGAGGGGGTAACTGATGGTGGAGAACAGGAGGGGGTAACTGATGGTGGAGAACAAGAGGAGGTGACTGATGGTGGAGAACAAGAGGAGGTGACTGATGGTGGAGAACAAGAGGATGTGACTGATGGTGGAGAACAAGAGGAGGTGACTGATGGTGGAGAACAAGAGGAGGTGACTGATGGTGGAGAACAAGAGGAGGTGACTGATGGTGGAGAACAAGAAGATAGTACTGATGGTGGAGAACAAGAGGAGGTAACTGATGGTGGAGAACAAGAGGGGTAACTGATGGTGGAGAACAAGAGGAGGTGACTGATGGTGGAGAACAAGAGGGGGTAACTGATGGTGGAGAACAAGAGGAGGTGACTGATGGTGGAGAACAGGAGGGGGTAACTGATGGTGGAGAACAAGAGGAGGTGACTGATGGTGGAGAACAAGAGGGGGTAACTGATGGTGGAGAACAAGAGGAGGTGACTGATAGTGGAGAACAGGAGGGGGTAACTGATGGTGGAGAACAAGAGGAGGTGACTGATGGTGGAGAACAGGAGGGGGTAACTGATGGTGGAGAACAAGAGGAGGTGTCTGATGGTGGAGAACAAGAGGGGGTAACTGATGGTGGAGAACAAGAGGAGGTGACTGATGGTGGAGAACAAGATGAGGTGACTGATGGTGGAGAACAGGAGGGGGTAACTGATGGTGGAGAACAAGAGGAGGTGACTGATGGTGGAGAACAAGAGGGATGTAACTGATGGTGGAGAACAAGAGGAGGTGACTGATAGTGGAGAACAGGAGGGGGTAACTGATGGTGGAGAACAAGAGGAGGTGACTGATGGTGGAGAACAGGAGGGGGTAACTGATGGTGGAGAACAAGAGGAGGTGTCTGATGGTGGAGAACAAGAGGGGGTAACTGATGGTGGAGAACAAGAGGAGGTGACTGATGGTGGAGAACAAGATGAGGTGACTGATGTTGGAGAACAAGAGGCGGTGACTGATGGTGGAGAACAAGAGGAGGTGACTGATGGTGGAGAACAAGAGGAGGTGACTGATGGTGGAGAACAAGAAGATAGTACTGATGGTGGAGAACAAGAGGAGGTAACTGATGGTGGAGAACAAGAGGAGGTGACTGATGGTGGAGAACAGGATGAGGTGACTGATGGTGGAGAACAGGATGAGGTGACTGATGGTGGAGAACAAGAGGAGGTGACTGATGGTGGAGAACAAGAAGATAGTACTGATGGTGGAGAACAAGAGGAGGTAACTGATGGTGGAGAACAAGAGGAAGTGACTGATGGTGGAGAACAGGATGAGGTGACTGATGGTGGAGAACAGGAGGAGGTGACTGATGGTGGAGAACAAGAGGAGGTGACTGATGGTGGAGAACAGGATGAGGTGACTGATGGTGGAGAACAAGAGGAGGTGACTGATGGTGGAGAACAAGAAGATAGTACTGATGGTGGAGAACAAGAGGAGGTGACTGATGGTTGAGAACAAGAGGAGGTGACTGATGGTGGAGAACAGGAGGAGGTGACTGATGGTGGAGAACAGGAGGGGGTAACTGATGGTGGAGAACAGGAGGGGGTAACTGATGGTGGAGAACAAGAGGAGGTGACTGATGGTGGAGAACAAGAGGAGGTGACTGATGGTGGAGAACAAGAGGAGGTGACTGATGGTGGAGAACAAGAGGAGGTGACTGATGGTGGAGAACAAGAGGAGGTGACTGATGGTGGAGAACAAGAGGAGGTGACTGATGGTGGAGAACAAGAAGATAGTACTGATGGTGGAGAACAAGAGGAGGTAACTGATGGTGGAGAACAAGAGGAGGTAACTGATGGTGGAGAACAAGAGGAGGTGACTGATGGTGGAGAACAAGAGGGGGTAACTGATGGTGGAGAACAAGAGGAGGTGACTGATGGTGGAGAACAGGAGGGGGTAACTGATGGTGGAGAACAAGAGGAGGTGACTGATGGTGGAGAACAAGAGGGGGTAACTGATGGTGGAGAACAAGAGGAGGTGACTGATAGTGGAGAACAGGAGGGGGTAACTGATGGTGGAGAACAAGAGGAGGTGACTGATGGTGGAGAACAGGAGGGGGTAACTGATGGTGGAGAACAAGAGGAGGTGTCTGATGGTGGAGAACAAGAGGGGGTAACTGATGGTGGAGAACAAGAGGAGGTGACTGATGGTGGAGAACAAGATGAGGTGACTGATGTTGGAGAACAAGAGGCGGTGACTGATGGTGGAGAACAAGAGGAGGTGACTGATGGTGGAGAACAAGAGGAGGTGACTGATGGTGGAGAACAAGAAGATAGTACTGATGGTGGAGAACAAGAGGAGGTAACTGATGGTGGAGAACAAGAGGGGGTAACTGATGGTGGAGAACAAGAGGAGGTGACTGATGGTGGAGAACAAGAGGGGGTAACTGATGGTGGAGAACAAGAGGAGGTGACTGATGGTGGAGAACAGGAGGGGGTAACTGATGGTGGAGAACAAGAGGAGGTGACTGATGGTGGAGAACAAGAGGGATGTAACTGATGGTGGAGAACAAGAGGAGGTGACTGATAGTGGAGAACAGGAGGGGGTAACTGATGGTGGAGAACAAGATGAGGTGACTGATGGTGGAGAACAGGAGGGGGTAACTGATGGTGGAGAACAAGAGGAGGTGTCTGATGGTGGAGAACAAGAGGGGGTAACTGATGGTGGAGAACAAGAGGGGGTAACTGATGGTGGAGAACAAGATGAGGTGACTGATGTTGGAGAACAAGAGGCGGTGACTGATGGTGGAGAACAAGAGGAGGTGACTGATGGTGGAGAACAAGAGGAGGTGACTGATGGTGGAGAACAAGAAGATAGTACTGATGGTGGAGAACAAGAGGAGGTAACTGATGGTGGAGAACAAGAGGAGGTGACTGATGGTGGAGAACAGGATGAGGTGACTGATGGTGGAGAACAGGAGGAGGTGACTGATGGTGGAGAACAAGAGGAGGTGACTGATGGTGGAGAACAGGATGAGGTGACTGATGGTGGAGAACAAGAGGAGGTGACTGATGGTGGAGAACAAGAGGAGGTGACTGATGGTGGAGAACAAGAAGATAGTACTGATGGTGGAGAACAAGAGGAGATAACTGATGGTGGAGAACAAGAGGGGGTTACTGATGGTGGAGAACAAGAGGAGGTGACTGATGGTGGAGAACAAGAGGGGGTAACTGATGGTGGAGAACAAGAGGAGGTGACTGATGGTGGAGAACAGGAGGGGGTAACTGATGGTGGAGAACAAGAGGAGGTGACTGATGGTGGAGAACAAGAGGGGGTAACTGATGGTGGAGAACAAGAGGAGGTGACTGATAGTGGAGAACAGGAGGGGGTAACTGATGGTGGAGAACAAGAGGAGGTGACTGATGGTGGAGAACAGGAGGGGGTAACTGATGGTGGAGAACAAGAGGAGGTGACTGATGGTGGAGAACAAGAGGAGGTAACTGATGGTGGAGAACAAGAGGAGGTGTCTGATGGTGGAGAACAGGAGGGGGTAACTGATGGTGGAGAACAGGAGGAGGTGACTGATGGTGGAGAACAAGAGGAGGTAACTGATGGTGGAGAACAAGAGGAGGTGACTGATGGTGGAGAACAGGAGGGGGTAACTGATGGTGGAGAACAGGAGGAGGTGACTGATGGTGGAGAACAAGAGGAGGTAACTGATGGTGGAGAACAAGAGGAGGTGACTGATGGTGGAGAACAGGAGGGGGTAACTGATGGTGGAGAACAAGAGGAGGTGACTGATGGTGGAGAACAATAGGAGGTAACTGATGGTGGAGAACAAGAGGAGGTGTCTGATGGTGGAGAACAGGAGGGGGTAACTGATGGTGGAGAACAGGAGGAGGTGACTGATGGTGGAGAACAAGAGGAGGTAACTGATGGTGGAGAACAAGAGGAGGTGACTGATGGTGGAGAACAGGAGGGGGTAACTGATGGTGGAGAACAGGAGGAGGTGACTGATGGTGGAGAACAAGAGGAGGTAACTGATGGTGGAGAACAAGAGGAGGGGACTGATGGTGGAGAACAGGAGGGGGTAACTGATGGTGGAGAACAGGAGGAGGTGACTGATGGTGGAGAACAAGAGGAAATAACTGATGGTGGAGAACAAGAGGAGGTAACTGATGGTGGAGAACAAGAGGAGGTAACTGATGGTGGAGAACAGGAGGGGGTAACTGATGGTGGAGAACAAGAGGAGGTGACTGATGGTGGAGAACAAGAGGAGGTGACTGATGGTGGAGAACAAGAGGAGGTGACTGATGGTGGAGAACAGGAGGAGGTAACAGATGGTGGAGAACAAGAGGAGGTAACTGATGGTGGAGAACAAGAGGAGGTAACTGATGGTGGAGAACAGGAGGAGGTGACTGATGGTGGAGAACAGGAGGAGGTAACTGATGGTGGAGAACAAGAGGAGGTAACTGATGGTGGAGAACAAGAGGAGGTAACTGATGGTGGAGAAAAAAAAACCTGATTCAACTTGTAAAGGGCTTGATAGAGGAAGGACAACTAGGAGAGAGAGAGAGATTTCTATCAAAATGTTGTAAATATATAAGTAGAGAGTCACAAAGAAAACAGTTGATGTGCAAATACAAATCACATTCTGTAAATATGTACATGTCGTTTGCCAAACATATGTCATGATCCAAAAGCCAATCATCATTATCACAAACAAATGAAGATTAGCATATAAATGCAATAGTTTTTTTTATGGTTAAACCAGAACATTTTCCACACAAATTTCTTACTTTGCAAAGAACATTTGTGACTCCACAGTTTACATTTGTGACCTGCATTTGACATATTTACATATTTGTGACTCGCATTACATTTGTGAGTTGACTCACACTTGTGAATTGCTCCACTTATTTGTGAGTGTCCTCTCATATTTTTGAGTTGGGTCTTACAGATCACTTTGTACAGATTTTTCAATTCAGAATCCAGTTCTCATAAAAATAAGACACAACTGAATATATCACAGTTACTTTTAGAAATGCATCTGTTTGGTATCCTAGCTTCCTTTCTTCCTTTCCTATCTTAATTTCCTACTTTCCTAGCTGTCTTTCCTAGATCCCTTTCCTCCCCTCCTTTCTACGGTAGGTCTCTTTCCTCCTATACTTTTCTAACTCCCTTTCCCTTCCTTCTTTCCTAGCTTCTGTTCCTTGATCCTTTCCCTTCCTATCCTAGATCCATTTTGTCCTTGCCTTGCTTCCTTTCCTCCTTTCCTTACCCTCTTTCCTTCCCTCAATTCATTTCCTCTCCTTTTCTAGATTCCTTACCTCATTTCCCAGCTTCCTTTCCACCTACTACCGTAGTGGGCCTTCTAATGCTGTTACGTTAATGTTCTGCCACCGGAGGTTACTCAGGAGAAAATCAAGTTTAGCTTTATAAAACAAATAAAAAGCATATTGTATCACAGTGCCTCACCTCTTTCAAAAGCTCTAATTTAACTTCACTGTGTATAAGAGTATGAATATGTATATATGAATAGTGTGTAAATATTATTGTGTTGTCTCTTGGTGACTTTCCTAAGTATATAACAAGGGTCATGGATGAACTAAACATATTATCACTTCTTGAGTGAAGTGAGGGCAGAGTTACTTTTGCCATTTCACTCTATTTTTGAATGCCAACATAGTCAACTATTTGTGTATTTTATTGTCTATTCAATTAAATAGCCATGTATGAGGTTGTCACATTTTGCTCAGTCATCATGTGCCAATGACTATAATAAAACATGCAATTATGTCCAACGCATATTAGAAAACACTCCAAAACACTCTACAGCATGTTAGAAGACACTCCAAAACACTCTATAGCCTATTATAACACTCTCTAAAACAGTTCAAAACACTCCATAGCATATTATAACACTCTCTAAAACACCCCATAGCATATTAGAAAACACTCCAAAGCATATTAAAGGGGTAACTTCCTCTTTAACGCTCAGTGTCAAGCAGAATGGCATCAGGTCACATTTTTTTGAGACTTTGATTGGTATGACTCGACCAGGGATTGAATCCTTCCAATCTCAGGGTGGACATTCTACCACAGGGCCACTGACTTGCTGCTACTGTTATAGTGACTGTAATAGTAGCAGTACTAGTAGTGTAGAAGGCACAATGACACTACTGTAGTTGGAGGAAAAGAAGGAAAGAGAGCAAGGAAAGGAAGTTGGGAAGTTGAGCAAGGAAATGAGAAAAGGAGTAGAGGACAGGAAGCTAGGAAATGAGAAAAGGAGTAGAGGAAAGGAAGCTAGGGAAGGAGGAATGGAAGATGTGTAAGACCAAGAAATTAAGCTAGAAAAAGAGGAAAGGTAGCTAGGAAAATATAGGAGGAAAGGGAGCTCGGAAAGAAGGAATGGAAGACAGGAAATACAAAGGAAAGGAAAGTAGGAAAGGATAGAATGAAAGGGAGCTATGAAAGGAAGCTAAGGAAGGAGGAAAGGAAAGGGAAATAAGAAAGGAGGAGAGGAATCCAGGGAAAGAAAGGAGAAAAGGAAGTAAAGGGATCAAGGAAAGGAAGCTAGGATACCGAACAGATGCATTTCTAAAAGTCATTGCGATAAATTCATTTTTACCTTCTTTTTTTATGAGAACTGAGGATGTCCTAATCTGAAGTCAGTATCTTAAATCTGCACAAACCTATCTGTAAAAAAACTGTCTAATATGTGAGGTCACTCACAAATAAAGTCAGCGGCGCAACAGGCACATTTGAATGACCTCACAAGACTAATGTAATTCAAGAAGATGGAATATACAAGTCACAAATGTTGTCATTGTCGTGTCTTTACTATCATTAACTGAAGTATTATAGTTATCAAAGATTCTCTGTAATTAGTTACTGCGCGATCAACTGATTAATCACATAACTAATTAACTAGGAAGTCGGGGCAACAAGGAAAAATATTCAGATTACAAAGTTATCATTTCCTAAAATAACTTTTCAGACATTTTATCTGATCAATTAGTCTTCGAATTAATGAATTATTTACTGTACCTCACGTTAGTCTCATCCCAAACGTCATAAATTGTTGGTTATCTGCACGAACCCAGTCTTCACTATGAGTCATCCATACATCAATTGTCTTAAATCGTGTATTTATTACTAACTAAGTAATTCACAGAAATGCATAAACAAACAAACAAGGTAAATGTGGTTACACAAAATGATAGGAGAATGTGCCCTAGTGGGCTAAACCAGCATGGCGGCTTGTTAGACAAAGGGGAAGTTGCGGTCGACAAAGAAGTCACTACAGAGTGATAATTATAACAATTAAAATGCTAATCCTTTACACATGAACGCTCATTCATTCGGGAACAATTGCAATCAATATATATATTTACGATCAGTTTTGTCGTCTTGATCGCTGGTGAAAAGTTTGTGTCTTTCGTAGAATTGTCTGTCTCTCTCCCCCTCTCTCTCTGTCTTGGTTAGAGGGGATAGTTCAAAGTGACATTCGTTATAGAATGGATGTTTCCGCGGTTGTCGTTCTTCGCGTTCAATGATACCGAATTCCTAGCTGCAGACTAGTAATTAATATCAAAGACTTATTCTCATTCTGTCGGTATCGATAGTCTAAGAGCTTAACCACGTGGTATGGTTAAAAGATTCAACATGGTCTGCAACCTTTAGCCATCGGGTAATTGAGGTAAGCTAAGTCTGCTGATCATTTCTCAAAGTTGGGTTTTATTCGGAATGGCAGAAAAGGAGCTGTCCCAGGATGTCTGACCCTAACTGGGCTCAGGGGCGGTCCAGGATGTCTGACCCTAACTGGGCTCAGGGGCGGTCCAGGATGTCTGACCCTAACTGGGCTCAGGGGCTGTCCCAGGATGTCTGACCCTAACTGGGCTCAGGGGCGGTCCAGGATGTCTGACCCTAACTGGGCTCAGGGGCTGTCCCAGGATGTCTGACCCTAACTGGGCTCAGGGACGGTCCAGGATGTCTGACCCTAACTGGGCTCAGGGACGGTCCAGGATGTCTGACCCTAACTGGGCTCAGGGGCTGTCCCAGGATGTCTGACCCTAACTGGGCTCAGGGGCTGTCCCAGGATGTCTGACCCTAACTGGGCTCAGGGGCTGTCCCAGGATGTCTGACCCTAACTGGGCTCAGGGGCTGTCCCAGGATGTCTGACCCTAACTGGGCTCAGGGACGGTCCAGGATGTCTGACCCTAACTGGGCTCAGGGACGGTCCAGGATGTCTGACCCTAACTGGGCTCAGGGGCTGTCCCAGGATGTCTGACCCTAACTGGGCTCAGGGGCTGTCCCAGGAGGCCTGACCCAAACTGGGCTCAGGGGCTGTCCCAGGAGGCCTGACCCTAACTGGGCTCAGGGGCTGTCCCAGGATGTCTGACCCTAACTGGGCTCAGGGGCTGTCCAGGATGTTTGATCCTAACTGGGCTCAGGGGCTGTCCCAGGATGTCTGACCCTAACTGGGCTCAGGGGCTGTCCCAGGATGTCTGACCCTAACTGGGCTCAGGGGCTGTCCCAGGATGTCTGACCCTAACTGGGCTCAGGGGCGGTCCAGGATGTCTGACCCTAACTGGGCTCAGGGGCGGTCCAGGATGTCTGACCCTAACTGGGCTCAGGGGCGGTCCAGGATGTCTGACCCTAACTGGGCTCAGGGGCGGTCCAGGATGTCTGACCCTAACTGGGCTCAGGGGCGGTCCAGGATGTCTGACCCTAACTGGGCTCAGGGGCGGTCCAGGATGTCTGACCCTAACTGGGCTCAGGGGCGGTCCAGGATGTCTGACCCTAACTGGGCTCAGGGGCGGTCCCAGGATGTCTGACGCTAACTGGGCTCAGGGGCTGTCCCAGGATGTCTGACCCTAACTGGGCTCAGGGGCTGTCCCAGGATGTCTGACCCTAACTGGGCTCAGGGGCTGTCCCAGGATGTCTGACCCTAACTGGGCTCAGGGGCGGTCCAGGATGTCTGACCCTAACTGGGCTCAGGGGCTGTCCCAGGAGGCCTGACCCTAACTGGGCTCAGGGGCTGTCCCAGGATGTCTGACCCAAACTGGGCTCAGGGGCGGTCCAGGATGTCTGACCCAAACTGGGCTCAGGGGCGGTCCAGGATGTCTGACCCAAACTGGGCTCAGGGGCGGTCCAGGATGTCTGACCCTAACTGGGCTCAGGGGCGGTCCAGGATGTCTGACCCTAACTGGGCTCAGGGGCGGTCCAGGATGTCTGACCCAAACTGGGCTCAGGGGCGGTCCAGGATGTCTGACCCTAACTGGGCTCAGGGGTGGTCCAGGATGTCTGACCCTAACTGGGCTCAGGGGCTGTCCCAGGATGTCTGACCCTAACTGGGCTCAGGGGCTGTCCCAGGATGTCTGACCCTAACTGGGCTCAGGGGCTGTCCCAGGATGTCTGACCCTAACTGGGCTCAGGGGCTGTCCCAGGATGTCTGACCCTAACTGGGCTCAGGGGCTGTCCCAGGATGTCTGACCCTAACTGGGCTCAGGGGCTGTCCCAGGATGTCTGACCCTAACTGGGCTCAGGGGCGGTCCAGGATGTCTGACCCTAACTGGGCTCAGGGGCGGTCCTCTGATTTAGTTCAAATCAAAAGGGAATTGTATTTTTCTTCATTAAACAGTCCACAATCATATTACACAATTATACAAACAGTATCATACCCACTCATTCCTCTAATACAATTAGATGTAAACCTCATCTGAGGCTATTATAAACAGCGTTAGGGTAATGTGGCCACACCGTCTCCCATGAGCTTCCCCAAGTTGTGACAAACTGACCAGTTCGTAGCTGGATTCTTCAATCTTTTACACTTTCTCCGGAACATGAAATGTGTTCGTACCTCAAGTTCTGTGAGGTGGAAGGATTTCCTTTGTCCTCTATGAAAGTGTACCCTCTCTCTACTATGTGGCAGGGTCTTCTCAGGATTTACGACCTCTGACCACAGCAGCCTAGTTGAAGGAGGCAAAGGGGGGAGGCAGAGGGAGAGTTGGATGGGGTTGCTATACCCAAAGAGGCCAACGTCATGACATCATATTTACAAAATCTGAAACTAAGTATTTCGGAGAGCTCCCTGACCATATTGTGGGTTCCCTTGCTGATGGTGTTGCTGCAGTTTCCCAGCAATGTCATCACAGGTTGGATCCTAAAGATAACTTATTGTAATATAACATAAGGACTTAATTATCACCATGTGGAAATGTTCCCCTTTATAAGGACCTTACCCAGTCACCCTGTCATAATTATACCAACCCCTGACACCACATGGAGATTCACAGCTGGCCAGATCTCAGTAATGTCTCTAAACCAAACTGTATAGGGTTCTCAGTAATAGCTCTTAACCAAACTGTAAAGGGTTTTGTGTAACATACGGTCAAAAGTTTTGTATTTATCTGATAAGCTGATTATGAATGAAGGCCAAACCTTAGAATGCATTTTTTAATATTAAGCTCAGGTTTAATCACAATATTGGTCTACCGTAAGGGTAAATGTTGAACGGTAAAAATGTTTGACGTAAAATCTATGTTTGAGTCCCAAATGGCACCCCATTCCCTATATAGAGCACTACTGGTCAAAAGTAGTTCACTATAAAGTGAATAGGTTGTAATGTGGGACAAAGCCTTGACACACTACAGTTATATAACTCACTCTGTGGCGCCACATACAAACACTGTCTCTGGCTTCAATAGAAGCCTCTTCCAATGCTGTGGAGAGGGCTGAAATCCATCATTAAAGCTACAGATGTATAATCACTGACAAATATTAAGACGGTTCAGGGTTCCTGCACCAGGAAGCATTCCAACTACGGGCTCCATCTGTAACTGTGGTGGAACAGGTCCCCAGCCGGTCGTCAGCTGATCTGTAACTGTGGTAGAACAGGTCACCAGCAAGTCGTCAGATGATCTGTAACTGTGGTAGAACAGGTCACCAGGAAGTCGTCAGATGATCTGTAACTGTGGTAGAACAGGTCACCAGGAAGTCGTCAGCTGATCTGTAACTGTGGTAGAACAGGTCACCAGGAAGTCGTCAGATGATCTGTAACTGTGGTGGAACAGGTCCCCAGCCGGTCGTCAGCTGATCTGTAACTGTGGTGGAACAGGTCCCCAGCCGGTCATCAGCTGATCTGTAACTGTGGTAGAACAGGTCCCCAGCCGGTCGTCAGCTGATCTGTAACTGTGGTAGAACAGGTCACCAGCAAGTCGTCAGATGATCTGTAACTGTGGTAGAACAGGTCACCAGGAAGTCGTCAGATGATCTGTAACTGTGGTAGAACAGGTCACCAGGAAGTCGTCAGCTGATCTGTAACTGTGGTAGAACAGGTCACCAGGAAGTCGTCAGATGATCTGTAACTGTGGTGGAACAGGTCCCCAGCCGGTCGTCAGCTGATCTGTAACTGTGGTGGAACAGGTCCCCAGCCGGTCGTCAGCTGATCTGTAACTGTGGTGGAACAGGTCCCCAGCCGGTCATCAGCTGATCTGTAACTGTGGTAGAACAGGTCCCCAGCCGGTCGTCAGCTGATCTGTAACTTTGGTAGAACAGGTCCCCAGCCGGTCGTCAGCTGATCTGAAACTGTGGTAGAACAGGTCCACAGGAAGTCGTCAGCTGATCTGTAACTGTGGTAGAACAGGTCCCCAGGAAGTCGTCAGCTGATCTGTAACTGTGGTAGAACAGGTCCCCAGCCGGTCGTCAGCTGATCTGTAACTGTGGTAGAACAGGTCCCCAGGAAGTCGTCAGCTGATCTGTAACTGTGGTAGAACAGGTCCCCAGCCGGTCGTCAGTTGATCTGTAACTGTGGTAGAACAGGTCACCAGGAAGTCGTCAGCTGATCTGTAACTGTGGTAGAACAGGTCCCCAGCCGGTCGTCAGCTGATCTGTAACTGTGGTAGAACAGGTCCCCAGGAAGTCGTCAGCTGATCTGTAACTGTGGTAGAACAGGTCCCCAGCCGGTCGTCAGCTGATCTGTAACTGTGGTAGAACAGGTCCCCAGCCGGTCGTCAGCTGATCTGTAACTGTGGTAGAACAGGTCCCCAGGAAGTCGTCAGCTGATCTGTAACTGTGGTAGAACAGGTCCCCAGCCGGTCGTCAGTTGATCTGTAACTGTGGTAGAACAGGTCACCAGGAAGTCGTCAGCTGATCTGTAACTGTGGTAGAACAGGTCACTAGGAAGTCGTCAGCTGATCTGTAACTGTGGTAGAACAGGTCCCCAGCCGGTCGTCAGCTGATCTGTAACTGTGGTAGAACAGGTCCCCAGGAAGTCATCAGCTGATCTGTAACTGTGGTAGAACAGGTCCCCAGGAAGTCGTCAGCTGATCTGTAACTGTGGTGGAACAGGTCCCCAGCCGGTCGTCAGCTGATCTGTAACTGTGGTGGAACAGGTCCCCAGCCGGTCGTCAGCTGATATGTAACTGTGGTGGAACAGGTCCCCAGCTGGTCGTCAGCTGATCTGTAACTGTGGTAGAACAGGTCCCCAGGAAGTCGTCAGCTGATCTGTAACTGTGGTACAACAGGTCCCCAGCCGGTCGTCAGCTGATCTGTAACTGTGGTAGAACAGGTCCCCAGCCGGTCGTCAGCTGATCTGTAACTGTGGTAGAACAGGTCCCCAGGAAGTCGTCAGCTGATCTGTAACTGTGGTAGAACAGGTCCCCAGCCGGTCGTCAGCTGATCTGTAACTGTGGTAGAACAGGTCACCAGGAAGTCGTCAGCTGATCTGTAACTGTGGTAGAACAGGTCCCCAGCCGGTCGTCAGCTGATCTGTAACTGTGGTAGAACAGGTCACCAGGAAGTCGTCAGCTGATCTGTAACTGTGGTAGAACAGGTCCCCAGGAAGTCGTCAGCTGATCTGTAACTGTGGTAGAACAGGTCCCCAGCCGGTCGTCAGCTGATCTGTAACTGTGGTAGAACAGGTCCCCAGGAAGTCGTCAGCTGATCTGTAACTGTGGTGGAACAGGTCCCCAGCCGGTCGTCAGCTGATCTGTAACTGTAGTAGAACAGGTCCCCAGCCGGTCGTCAGCTGATCTGTAACTGTGGTGGAACAGGTCCCCAGCCGGTCGTCAGCTGATCTGTAACTGTGGTAGAACAGGTCCCCAGGAAGTCGTCAGCTGATCTGTAACTGTGGTACAACAGGTCCCCAGCCGGTCGTCAGCTGATCTGTAACTGTGGTAGAACAGGTCCCCAGCCGGTCGTCAGCTGATCTGTAACTGTGGTAGAACAGGTCCCCAGGAAGTCGTCAGCTGATCTGTAACTGTGGTAGAACAGGTCCCCAGCCGGTCGTCAGCTGATCTGTAACTGTGGTAGAATAGGTCCCCAGCCGGTCGTCAGCTGATCTGTAACTGTGGTAGAACAGGTCACCAGGAAGTCGTCAGCTGATCTGTAACTGTGGTAGAACAGGTCACCAGGAAGTCGTCAGCTGATCTGTAACTGTGGTAGAACAGGTCACCAGGAAGTCGTCAGCTGATCTGTAACTGTGGTAGAACAGGTCACCAGGAAGTCGTCAGATGATCTGTAACTGTGGTAGAACAGGTCCCCAGCCGGTCGTCAGCTGATCTGTAACTGTGGTAGAACAGGTCACCAGGAAGTCGTCAGCTGATCTGTAACTGTGGTAGAACAGGTCCCCAGCCGGTCGTCAGCTGATCTGTAACTGTGGTAGAACAGGTCCCCAGCCGGTCGTCAGCTGATCTGTAACTGTGGTAGAACAGGTCCCCAGGAAGTCGTCAGCTGATCTGTAACTGTGGTAGAACAGGTCCCCAGCCGGTCGTCAGCTGATCTGTAACTGTGGTAGAACAGGTCACCAGGAAGTCGTCAGCTGATCTGTAACTGTGGTAGAACAGGTCCCCAGCCGGTCGTCAGCTGATCTGTAACTGTGGTAGAACAGGTCACCAGGAAGTCGTCAGCTGATCTGTAACTGTGGTAGAACAGGTCACCAGGAAGTCGTCAGCTGATCTGTAACTGTGGTAGAACAGGTCCCCAGCCGGTCATCAGCTGATCTGTAACTGTGGTAGAACAGGTCACCAGGAAGTCGTCAGCTGATCTGTAACTGGATGCACCTGAGCTCAATTTCGAGTCTCATAGCAGAGTCTAATGTATTTCTGTTTTAGATTTTTAATACATTTGCTAAAATGTTTTTAAAAAATCTGTTTTCACTTTGTCATTATGGGGTAATGTGTGTCGATTGACAAGAAAAAAAAGTTTAATGAATTTGAGAATACGGCCGTAAAGAACAAAATAGAGAAAAAGTCAAGGGGTCTGAATACTTTCTGAATGCACTGTATATAATGATTAGTGGTATTACTGATTAATTACAGATTCTATACAGTACTGTTTACCATGTCCACCATTAGTAATGACCTCTCCCTCACCTAACTGTTGATTCACTGGGCTGGCCTTTTGACATTATCTGGAATACAATTTGTTCAATCAGCACTGCAGATAGTATCAGAATTTGTTGTTACACCTTATAGGCTCAAATAGGTCTCGTGGTAATATAAGGTGTGTTCTCATTGGTTAAGTAGTCCTACATACCACCTGTGGGTCATCGTACCACCTGGGTGTGGGTGTGTGGGAGGGGGGGGGGGTGAAATCTTTATAAACAGCTCGATGGCACAATAAGGACCATCAGCAGTTGGGTGACTAGAGGAGACAGACGTCCAGCTCGACTATCTAGGTAAGACATGATCTTAGTCTTCCACCTCTCTCTCTCTCTCTCTCTCTCTCTCTCTCTCTCTCTCTCTCTCTCTCTCTCTCTTTGTGTGGGCGTCCATCTTACCTTTGTTATCTCTGTAGACTGTGGCTGGGATTCACTTGATTGCAGACAGTAAGGGGCTTTCCAAAAAGTGCATTTAGATAAAAATTGATTGTCAGTTTGGTTGAGTACACTGGATGACTTCTCAGCCAGGTTTGCTGTCAGAACTGAATGTGTAAAACCATGGGACTGACAGTTTCTAACCTTTTGCCGTCTCCTCCGGGGCTAGCAGGGTAGCCTAGTGGTTAGAGTGTTGGACTAGCAACCGGAAGGTTGCAAGTTCAAATCCCCGAGCTGACAAGGTTGTTCTGTTGTTCTGCCCCTGAACAGGCAGTTAACCCACTGTTCCTAGGCTGTCATTGAAAATAAGAATTTGTTCTTAACTGACTTGCCTAGTTAAGTAAAATAAAAAATAATTGAACAAAAACAGTTTGTAGTGTTAGTTTCAAAATCTTATGGACATGTTAATACCTTCCCCTCCTCTCACCTCCCCTCCCTTCCTCTCCCCTCCCTTCCCCTCCTCTCCCCTCCCTTCCTCTCCCCTCCCTTCCTCTCCTCTCCCCTCCTCTCCCCTCCCTTCCCCTCCTCTCCCCTCCCTTCCCCTCCTCTCCCCTCCCTTCCTCTCCTCTCCCCTCCCTTCCTCTCCCCTCCCTTCCCCTCCTCTCCCCTCCCTTCCCCTCCTCTCCCCTCCCTTCCCATCCTCTCCCCTCCCTTCCTCTCCTCTCCCCTCCCTTCCCCTCCTCTCCTCTCCCCTCCCTTCCTCTCCTCTCTCAGACAGTGTACCATGGCCTCTCTCTCTCTGTCCCTGGGACTGCTGGTGCTATGCACCCTGGCTCTTGTACACTGTGACCTGAATGGCGGCCCTGTCAGAGTGTATGATATTCGTGCCTCCAACCTGAAACGATGGCTATTCATAAAACCAAGCCCTTACGTCAAGGTGAATGTATTAATTTATTTCAACTTTATTTAACCAGATCAGTCAGTTAACAAAACAAACTGTCAGGTGGGGAGATAAAACAGAAGTACAGTGATGTTACAGACAGGACAGACATCATAACACAGAAGGACAGAGACACAGCAATAATCAAACAGTAAACAGTAAACAGTAGACAGTAGACAGTCAGCTGTCATTTGTTTGGATATTAAGTAGCCTACAGTGACATGTGACCATGAAAATGTCAGTGATTGGCTTGTTACTTGTTAGGTGAAGTAATAGTAAAAGAAAAATGAACAAACAATCAAATGAATGAATTAATTATAATATACATATACTGGTTCCTCATTCAAGTGAGCCAACTGTACATACATTAGCAATAATTTAGTATTTAAAACCTCTCTAGGCTAGGTGGGACGGTAACGTGACCAACATCCAGTGAAAGTGCAGGGTGTCAAATTCAAACTACAGAATTCTAAATATTGAACATTCTTGAAAATACACATGCATTATGTCAAAATAAAGCTTAACTTCTTGTTAATCCAGCCGCGGTGTCAGATTTCAAAAAGGCTTTATGGCGAAAGCAAACCATATGATTATCTGAGGACAGCACCCCACCATACAAATGCATAGCAATCATTTTCAACCAGGCAGGTGGACGAGACAAAAGTCAGAAATAACGATATAATTCATGCCTTACCTTCTTCTGTTGGCACTCCAAAATGTCCCAGAAACATCACAAATAGTCCTTTTGTTCGATAAACTCCTTTTTTATATCCCAAAAATGTCAATTTATTTGGCGCGTTTGATTCAGAAAAACACCGGTTCCAACTCGCCCAACATGACGACAAATGATTTAATAAGTTTCCTGTAAACTTAGTTGAAACATTTTAATCAACTTTCCTAATCCACC
The DNA here is from genome assembly GCF_023373465.1 of Oncorhynchus keta. Lineage (NCBI taxonomy): Eukaryota > Metazoa > Chordata > Actinopteri > Salmoniformes > Salmonidae > Oncorhynchus > Oncorhynchus keta. The sequence goes on along the minus strand of NC_068445.1, from coordinate 40,203,320 downwards.
CTAAGGTAACTTAAAATGTAAACAATCAATACAATTTAAGACGGAATATAATGTGTTCAATAGCAATAAAAATCAAAGTGGAGCAAGTTACAGGTCTCGCGCCCAAAACAAAGGAGTCCACATGGCTTGACTCTCATTCTGATTAGCCGTACTTCTTAACCAGTTGCGACGAGCAAACCCGTATCCGGGAGCGTAATCAAATGCATTAGCATAACGCAATAAATATATTCTAACACAAGCTTAGCCTTTTGTTAACAACACTGTCATCTCAGATTTTCAAAATATGCGTTACAGCCAACGCGAGACAAACATTTGTGTAAGTTTATCATGGCATAATGCTATGCTAGGCTCTGCTGGCAGCAGGCAACATTTTCACAAAAATAAGAAAAGCAACCAAATTAAATAATTTACCTTTGAAGAAGTTTGGATGCTTTCATTCAGGAGACTCCCAGTTAGATAGCAAATGTTCCTTTTTTCCAAAAATATTATTTTTGTAGGCGAAAAAGCTCCCATTTCTTCACCATGCTTGGCTGAGAAATCGACCGAAAAATGCTACAACTATATCGCCAAACTTTTTTCAAAATTTAGCTACATAATATCGACAGAAACACGGCAAACGTGTTTTTAACAAATATATTCGATAATATATCCGTCGAGGCAGTTGGTTTCTCATACATCATTCTGTGGCACTCACAGACAATATCAGTTTTGGAAACGTCAGAGTGTCTTCTTTCAAAAGCTGTCAATTATATGCATAGTCGAGCATCTTTTCGTGTTTAAAACGGGAACGTTTTTCATCCAAAAATTAAAATAGCGGCCCCTAAATCCAACTGGTTAATTTCTCAAAGGAAAAACATCAACCAATTTCTAAAGACTGTTGGCATCTAGTGGAAGCCATAGGAACTGCAACCAGGTGCCTCATAAATCTAGTTTACCATATAAATTCAATTGAAAACACAGTGAACTCAAAAAAATAAATAATCCTGGATGGTTTGTTCTCAGGGTTTTGCCTGCCAAATAAGTTATGTTATACTCACAGACATAATTTGGAGTGTTTTCTATCCAAATCTACCAATTATATGCATATCCTAGCTTCTGGGCCTGAGTAGAACGTGGTTTACTTTGGGCACGCTTTTCATCCGGACGTCAAAATACTGCCCCCTATCCCAAAGAAGTTTTAATAATTTAAAAAAAGTTTAATAAAGTCTACTGACAACATTATCTTCCTTAGGTGTGGTGCGGTTCATCCTTTCATGGCAAGAGCAACACTCTGGAGGATCAGGAAAACCCCATCTGGGCCGACCAGTTCAACTTTGCTAACATCCTTCCCAACTCTGTCCTGACACTGGAGGTGAGTTTCCCACCTTACTATGCAAAGCGTTTTGAGCACTGGAAAATCACTATGTAAATCCCATCAATTATTATTACGATGATGAAAAAGATGATAATGATGAGGAGGAGGAAGATTATTATGATGATTTTTACTATTATTGTTATTATGATGATTATTATTATTAGGTGTGGGATGATGTCATCGGACTAGATCACCACATGGGAACCTGCAAAATCACCATCCGCCCGGGAACACACAGTGAGATCTGTCAGCTGAAGAGAGGCACCGTCTACTACTCCTACAGCTACGGCTACGTCTACAGTTACTAGATGGAACAGTTTGATGATTAGATTGTAACCTATGACCTTTGTCACCCTTTCACTCATGTATTAATTTCCTTGTAGCATTAAAAAAACGTGCTTCATAGCAAGATGTTCTCAGTCGGTCTTAATCATGTTTCTGAATTGTTTTATTTCTCAGAAGATGCCTTAGAAGATGGTACACAGCATATTATTATAGTTAATCAATATTTCTACTAGTTTTGAGATCTTATGTCAAAACCTTTAACCATTCGACATTTAACATTTACAGTGTCACGACATCACAACTCTCTCTCTTCACTGCCATGGAGTGGAGAGAGAGAGACCGTGGAGAACAAAGACATTATTCTTCCCAAAACTCCTAATCCCCGAAATTGGGGAATTAAACAATATTTGTATTTTTGAGAATGTAGGAATAGACTGTAGACACTTAAGCATTTCCCAGTTTAGGTCACCTAACGGAACGAACTCTGAAACGAGATGGGGGGGGGAATCAATTCACATATGGTGTCCAGGGCACAGCTAGAAAATACTTATTTCTGGAGAGAATAATTTTTCAAATTAGAAGTTCGAACTGTTTGGGCATAGACCTGGAAAGTATGACAGAACTTTGCAGGCTATCTCTGCAGTAGATTGCAACTCCTCCCCCTTTGGCAGTTCTATCTTGACGGAATATGTTGTAGTTGGGGGTGGAAATCTCAGAAATGTTGGTGGCCTTCCTAAGCCAGGATTCAGACACGGCTTGGACATCAGGGTTGGCGGAGTGTGCTAAAGCAGTGAATAAAACAAACTTAGGGAGGAGGCTTCTGATGTTCACATGAATGAAACCAAGGCTTTTACGGTTACAGAAGTCAACAAATGAGAGTGCCTGGGGAAACGCAGGGCCTGGGTTAACCTCAACATCACCCGATGAACAGAGGAGGAGTAGTATGAGGGTACGGCTAAAGGCTATCAAAACGGGTCATCTAGTGCATTGGGTACAGAAAATAGAAGATTTCTGGGCGTGGTAGAATAGATTAGAATAGGGTATGTTAGGGTTCGGGTACAGAGGAGGTAAACCACTGTACCCCCAATTCCGGTGAAATTGCAGAGCGCCAAATTCTAAATACAGAAATAGTCAAATTAAACATTCATAAAAATAGAAGTGTTAGACATCGGTTTAAAGATGAACTTCTTGTTAATCCAGCCGCTGTGTCAGATTTCAAAATGGCTTTACGGCGAAAGCATACCATGCGATTATCTGAGGACAGCGCCCCGCTTACAAAAGCATACAAACATTTTACAACCAAGTGAAGGAGTTACAAAAGTCAGAAATAACGATAAAATTAATCACTTACCTTTGAAGATCTTCATATGGTTGTAGACACAAGAGTCCCTGTTACACAAGACATTTTTTGTTCAATAAAGTCCCTCTTTATATCCCAAACCTCTGTTTTGTTGGCACGTTTTGTTCAGTAATCCACTGGCTCAAAGGCGGTCACGACATGCAGACGAATACATCCTAATAGTACCAGTAAAGTTTGTCGAAACATGTCAAACAATGTTTATAATTAATCCTCAGGTTGTCTATAGTCTAAATAATCTATAATATTTAAACCGGACAATAGCGTCTTCAATAGAAAGGAAAAACAACGAACGGCGCGCAGTCGGTCACGCGCGAAAACTAGCTCTGGTTCATTCTACAGTCCACGTACAAGGAAAATGGTCTCATTCTTCCTCATTTTTCAGAATACAAGCCTGAAACAATGTCTAAAGACTGTTGACATCTAGTGGAAGCCGTAGGAACTGCAATCTGGGTCCTAACCATTTAGATACTGTATAGGCATTCAATAGAAAAGCACCCATATCAAAAATATGTATGGATTGTCCTTAGGTTTTCGCCTGCCATATCAGTTCTGTTATACTCATATATATTATTTTAACAGTTTTGGAAACTTTAGAGTGTTTTCTATCCAATACTACCATGCATATGTATATCCTATCTTCTGGGCCTGAGTAACAGGCAGTTTACATTGGGCACCTCATTCATCCAAAATTCAAAGTACTGCCCCCTACCCAAGAGACGTTATGCTAGGTGAGGTCACACCATGTGTGGGAGGTGTTAGTGAAGAGTCCGGGAGGCATCAGCTGTGTAGCCGTGTGATCATAAGGTCCACTGAGCATGCCGAAAGATGGGCCTGGTTCAAAGGCTAGCTTTGGGGCTGGGCCACTCGGTATCAGCTAGCTAGCTGCGAGGATCTGGAATAATGGTCCAGTAATGGAGTCCTCTGGAGTAATGGCGGAGAAGAGCAGTCCTGATATGCTCAGGGTTGATATCGGGCTGTGCAGACTGGCGTTGTGCAGACTGGCGGGTATTGTCCAGGGTAAAAGCGGCTGGTGTCTGAGCTAGAGGTAAAAGTGGCTAGTGGCTAACAAGTAGCATTGGCTAACAATGACAAAATAGCTGCTAGCTAATTAGCTGGTTAGCATCTGATGGCTATCTTCTGATGGAGGTTCTAGCTATAAGGTCTAAAAATAGCGGATCCGTAACACATTGGGTGAGACGGTTTGCCGGAAGGAATATTTAATTTTTAAAAATGGAAAAAGAGATTGAAGTATATTGAAATATATACAAAAGAAATATGAAAAGAAGACTATATTTACATGGGAAAACGACAAACACGTCTGCACTGCTACGCCATCTTGGACACTCTAGACCCCACAAGTCCCCACAAGAATAGTAAACCAACAAAAATGTGACTAACTGGGGGCATTTTGTTAGTCCCCACAAGGTCAAATGCTATTTCTTGGGGATTTAGGGTTAAGGTTAGAATTAGGGTTAGGATTAAGAGATAGGGTTAGTTTAAGGGTTATAACCTAGGGGTAGGTTTAGGGTTAGGGTTATGGGTTAAGGAAAATAGGATTTTGAATGGGACTGATTGTATGTCCCCACAAGGTTAGCTGCGCCAGTCTGTCTGTCTGTGTGTGTGTCTGTGTGGGTGAGAGGGTGAGAGGGTGTGAGTGCGTGTATATGTGGGTTCAGTGAATTCGGAAAGTATTCAGACCCCTTTACTTTTTCCACATTTTGTTACATTACAACCATATTCTAAAATGTACTAAATAAAAAAAAGTATCCTCATCAATCCACACAATACCTCATAATGACAAAGCAACAGTTTTTCTGATTTTTTTTGCAAATTTACAAAATAATTAAAAACTGAAATATCACAATTACATACGTTTTCAGACCCTTTACTCAGTACTTTGTTGAAGTACCTTTGGCAGCGATTACAGCATCGAGTCTTCTTGGATATGATGCTACAAGTTTGGCACACCTGTATTTGGGGTGTTTCTCCTTTCTTCTCTGCAGCTCCTCTGCAGCTGTCAGGTTGGACGGGGAGAGTTGCAGCACGGCTATTTTTAAATCAAAACCAAATGTATTTAATATAGCCTTTCTTACCAGCTGATACAGTCGGGAGAACAAGTATTTGAGATACTGCCGATTTTGCAGGTTTTCCTACTTATAAAGCATGTAGAGGTCTGTAATTTTTATCATAGGTACACTTCAACTGTGAGAGACGGAATCTAAAACAAAAATCCAGAAGATCACATTGTATGGTTTTTAAGTAATTCATTTTCATGGCTAACATGAAGGTCCTGAGCACTCTGCAGCAGGTTTTCAACAAGGATCTCTCTGTACTTTTCTCTGTTCATCTTTCCCTCGATCCTGACTAGTCTCCCAGTCCCTGCCGCTGAAAAACATCCCCACAGAATGATGCTGCCACCATCATGTTTCCCCTTAGGGATGGTGCCAGGTTTCCTCCAGATGTGGCACTTGGCATTCATGCCAAAGAGTTCAATCTTGGTTTCGTCAGACCAGATAATCTTGTTTCTCATGGTCTGAGAGTCTTTAGTTGCCTTTTGGCAAACTCCAAGTGGGCTGTCATGTGTCATGACTTTTTACATTGAACAACTCTGAAACAACTATCAGAAGACAAAATATTTTCAATAAAAACAGAGAACAACCATTGAAATCTTAGAAATGGTGTGTTGCATTTATACTATTGTTCAGTATATTTACAATGTTTTGATACAAATCTCTTCTCTCTCTCCCTCTCTCTCTCTCTCTCTCTCTCTCTCTCTCTCTCTCTCTCTCTCTCCCTCTCTCTCTCTCTCTCTCTCTCTCTCTCTCTCTCTCTCTCACTCTCTCTCTCTCCCACTCTCTCTCTCATTCGCTCTCTCTCCCACTTGCTCTCTCTCTCTGTCTCTCTCTCTCTTTCTCTCTCTCCCTTCTCTCTCACTCTCTCGCTCTGTCTCTCTCTCTCTCTCTCTCTCTCTCTCTCTCTCTCTCTCTCTCTCTCTCTCACTCTCTCTCTCTCCCACTCTCTCTCTCATTCGCTCTCTCTCCCACTTGCTCTCTCTCTCTGTCTACCTCTCTCTTTCTCTCTCTCCCTTCTCTCTCGCTCTGTCTCTCTCTCTCACTCTCTCTCCCTTCTCTCTCTCTCTCCCACTCTCTCTCCCACTCGCTCTCTCTCTCTGTCTCTGTTCCTCTCTGTCTCTTTCTCTCTCTCTCCTGTCTCTCTCGCTCTGTCTCTCTCGCTCTGTCTCTTTCGCTCTGTCTCTCTCACTCGCTCTCTCTCTGTCTCTGTCCCTCTCTGTCTCTTTCTCTCTCTCCCTTCTCTCTCGCTCTGTCTCTCTCTCTCACTCTCTCTCCCGTCTCTCTCTCTCCCGTCTCTCTCTCCCGTCTCTCTCGCTCTGTCGCTCTCTCTCCCACATGCTCTCTCTCTGTCTCTGTCTCTTTCTGTCTCTCTCTCTGTCTCTCTCCCGTCTCTCTCCCGTCTCTCTCCCTCTCTCTCTCTCTCTCCCGTCTCTCTCTCCCGTCTCTCAATTCAATTCAATTCAATTTAATTCAAGGGCTTTATTGGCATGGGAAACATGTGTTAACATTGCCAAAGCAAGTGAGGTAGACAACATACAAAGTGAATATATAAGGTGAAAAACAACAAAAATGAACAGTAAACATTACACATACAGAAGTTTCAAAACAGTAAAGACATTACAAATGTCATATTATATATATATATATATATATATATATACAATGTACAAATAGTTAAAGGACACAAGATAAAATAAATAAGCATAAATATGGGTTGTATTTACAATGGTGTTTGTTCTTCACTGGTTGCCCTTTTCTCGTGGCAACAGGTCACAAATCTTGCTGCTGTGATGGCACACTGTGGAATTTCACCCAGTAGATATGGGAGTTTTTCAAAATTGGATTTGTTTTCGAATTCTTTGTGGATCTGTGTGATCTGGGGAAATATGTATCTCTAATATGGTCATACATTGGGCAGGAGGTTAGGAAGTGCAGCTCAGTTTCCACCTCATTTTGTGGGCAGTGAGCACATAGCCTGTCTTCTCTTGAGAGCCATGTCTGCCTACGGCGGCCTTTCTCAATAGCAAGGCTATGCTCACTGAGTCTGTACATAGTCAAAGCTTTCCTTAATTTTGGGTCAGTCACAGTGGTCAGGTATTCTGCCGCTGTGTACTCTCTGTGTAGGGCCAAATAGCATTCTAGTTTGCTCTGTTTTTTTGTTAATTCTCTCCAATGTGTTAAGTAATTATCTTTTTGTTTTCTCATGATTTGGTTGGGTTTAATTGTGCTGTTGTCCTGGGGCTCTGTAGGGTGTGTTTGTGTTTGTGAACAGAGCCCCAGGACCAGCTTGCTTAGGGGACTCTTCTCCAGGTTCATCTCTCTGTAGGCTTTGTTATGGAAGGTTTGTGAATCGCATCCTTTTAGGTGGTTGTAGAATTTAATGGCCCTTTTCTGGATTTTGATAATTAGTGGTAATTAATAATTAGATAATTCTCTCTCACTCTGTCTCTCTCACTCTGTCTCTCTCACTCTCAGAAATGGTTGCATGTTGTGTTTATTTTTTGTTCAGTATATTTAAAACATTTTGATAGAAATCTCTCTCTCTCTCTCTCTCTCTCTCTCTCTCTCTCTCTCTCTCTCTCTCTCTCACTCTCACTCTCACTCTCACAATTCAATTATATTTGCTTTATTGGCATGACGTAACAATGTACATATTGCCAAAGCTTACATTGGATATTTACAATATGAAAATAATAAGAATCAAAATTGTCAACGGGACAACAGTAACAACAATATTTGAACATCTTGGCCGTGTTCTGTTATAATCTCCACACGGCACAGCCAGAAGAGGACTGGCCACCCCACATAGCCTGGTTCCTCTCGAGGTTTCTTCCTAGGTTTTGGCCTTTCTAGGGAGTTTTTCCTAGCCACCGTGCTTCTACACCTGCATTGCTTGCTGTTTGGGGTTTTAGGCTGGGTTTCTGTACATCAGCTGATGTACGAAGGGCTATATAAATAACTTTGATTGGATTTGATTTGAACAATATCCAAGGGTCAAAATAGCCATACATTGAACAATAACAATGAGCATACAGTAGAGGACATATGCAGGTTGATTGGTCTGTCAGACACTGTCCCTCATCTTATGGCAGGCAGCAATGTAGTGCGCTGCCAACCCACAGCTCTCTGCGTCCTCCCCCAACAGGACGGGTAGCCTACTCTCATCAGAGAGGCCATTGAACCCTTGAATAAGGGTTTCAAATTTGGGGAAATGACACTCTAATTGTTTTATATTTTTGACATCTTGTCAGGAAATGCAGCTCCGTCTCAGGTTCTGCTGTTGTGCAGTGGTTGCACAGCCTTTCCTCTACAGGGAGACAGGTTTTCCTGTGTCTACCCTTCTCAATGGCAAGGCTGTGCTTACTGAGCCTGTACTTTGTCAAGGTTTTCCTAAGGTTTTGATCAGTAACCATAGCCACTGTCTCTCTCTGTCTTAGTTGTCCTTCAATCCTGACCTTGCTGTGAGCCATGTCCTCCCCTCTCTCTCCTAGTTGTCCTTCTTCAATCCTGCCCTTGCTGTGAGCCATGTCCTCCTCTCTCTCTCCTAGTTGTCCTTCTTCAATCCTGCCCTTGCTGTGAGCCATGTCCTCCTCTCTCTCTCCTAGTTGTCCTTCTTCAATCCTGCCCTTGCTGTGAGCCATGTCCTCCCCTCTCTCTCTCCTAGTTGTCCTTCTTCCATCCTGCCCTTGCTGCGAGCCATGTCCTCCCCTCTCTCTCCTAGTTGTCCTTCTTCCACCCTGCCCTTGATGTGAGCCATGTCCTCCTCTCTCTCTCCTAGTTGTCCTTCTTCAATCCTGCCCTTGCTGTGATCCATGTCCTCCTCTCTCTCTCTCCTAGTTGTCCTTCTTCCATCCTGCCCTTGCTGTGAGCCATGTCCTCCTCTCTCTCTCCTAGTTGTCCTTCTTCCACCCTGCCCTTGCTGTGAGCCATGTCCTCCTCTCTCTCTCCTAGTTGTCCTTCTTCCACCCTGCCCTTGCTGTGAGCCATGTCCTCCTCTCTCTCTCCTAGTTGTCCTTCTTACATCCTGCCCTTGCTGTGAGCCATGTCCTCCCCTCTCTCTCCTAGTTGTCCTTCTTCAATCCTGCCCTTGCTGTGAGCCATGTCCTCCTCTCTCTCTCCTAGTTGTCCTTCTTCAATCCTGCCCTTGCTGTGAGCCATGTCCTCCCCTCTCTCTCTCTCTTTGACTTTGGCCCTGCTGCTGATGTGTATCCTGGTAAGTCAAGGTGTATGGTCTCAGTGCCAGGAATCTTAAATGTGATTTATGGTCAACACAATCCTGTCTCAGAGCTCTACGGACAATTTGTTTGACCTTTGGCTTGGTTTTTGCTCTGACATGCACAGTCAACTGTGGGACTTTATATAGACAGGGGTGTGCCTTTCCAAATCATGTCCAAAGAAAAAAAGTTTGAATGAATTTGAGAATAAGGCCGTAAAGAACAAAATAGAGAAAAAGTCAAGGGGTCTGAATACTTTCTGAATGAACTGTATATAATGATTAGTGGTATTACTGAATAATTACAGATTCTATACAGTACTGTTTACCATGTCCACCCTTAGCAATGTCCTCTCTCTCACCTAACTGTTGATTCACTGGGCTGGCCTTTTGACATTATCTGGAATACAATTTGTTCAATCAGCACTTCAGATAGTATCAGAATTTGTTCTTACACCTTATAGGCTGAAATACGTCTCGTGGTAATATAAGGTGTGTTCTCATTGGTTAAGTAGTCTTACATACCACCTGTGGGTCAACATACCACCTGGGTGGGGTGGAGGGGCTGAGATCTTTATAAACAGCTAGATGGCACAGTAAGGACCATCAGCAGTTGGGTGACTAGAGAAGACAGACGTCCAGCTCAAGAATATCCAGGTAAGACATGATCTTATTCTATCTCTCTCTCTCTCTCTCTCTCTCTCTCTCTCTCTCTCTCTCTCTCTCTCTCTCTCTCTCTCTCTCTCTCTCTCTCTCTCTCTCTCTCTCTCTCTCTCTCTCTCTCTCTCTCTCTCTCTCTCTCTCTCTCTCTCTCTCTCTCTCTCTCTCTCTCTCTCTCTCTCTCTCTCTCTCTCTCTCTCTCTCTGGGCATCTATCTTACCTTTGTTATCTCTGTAGACTGACAATCAATTTTGATCTAAAATCACTTTTTTGGCTTTCCAAAAAAGTGATTTTAGATCAAAGTTGATTGCAGACAGTAAGGGGCTTTCCAAAAAAGTGATTTTAGATAAAAATTGATTGTCAGTTTGGTTGAGTACACTGGATGACTTCTCAGACAGGTTTGCTGTCAGAACTGAATGTGTAAAACCATTACAGTTTCTGTATCAAGTGTCATCTCCCTCCATCCAGGATACGCTGGTGAGTAAATCAAACACACTTCTGAAAAGCCCCTATTTGCAATTGAATAAGAGCCTGTATTTCTGCTGATTCAGGATTGTTCTGGTGTCTTCCATTTATTGCTCTCTCGCTCTCTGTCTATCCATTGATCTCTCTCTCTTCCTCCACTGACTAATCTCTTAATAGTGATATATATATATATCCTGATCTTTTAACTCTATTTTTTACTCCTGTCAGAATACAGTTTGTAGTATTAGCTTCAAACTCTTATGGACATGTTTATACCTTCCCCTCCTCTCCCCTCCCTTCATCTCCTCTCCCCTCCCTTCCCCTCCTCTCCCCTCCCTTCCTCTCCTCTCTCTGACAGTGTACCATGGCCTCTCTCTCTCTGTCCCTGGGACTGCTGGTGCTATGCACCCTGGCTCTTGTACACTGTGACCTGAATGGCGGCCCTGTCAGAGTGTATGATATTCATGCCTCCAACCTGAAACGATGGCTATTCATAAAACCAAGCCCTTACGTCAAGGTGAATTTATTCATTTATTTCTTCTTTATTTAAACAGATCAGTCAGTTAATAAATCATTGTGATATAAAATGAGGGACTGACAGGTGGGGAGATAAACCATTCTTATTTACAACAACAAACTGTCAGGTGGGGAGATAAAACAGAAGTACAGTGATGTTACAGACAGGACAGACATCATAACACAGAAGGACAGAGACACAGCAATAATCAAACAGTAAACAGTAAACAGACAGTCAGCTGTCATTTTTTTGATTATCAAGTAGCCTATAGTGACATGTGACCATGAAAATGTCAGTGATTGGCTTGTTACTTGTTAGGTGAAGTAATAGTAAAAGAAAAATGAACAAACAATCAAATGAATGAATTATAATATACAGTGCCTTGCGAAAGTATTCGGCCCCCTTGAACTTTGCGACCTTTTGCCACATTTCAGGCTTCAAACATAAAGATATAAAACTGTATTTTTTTGTGAAGAATCAACAACAAGTGGGACACAATCATGAAGTGGAACGACATTTATTGGATATTTCAAACTTTTTTAACAAATCAAAAACTGAAAAATTGGGCATGCAAAATTATTCAGCCCCCTTAAGTTAATACTTTGTAGCGCCACCTTTTGCTGCGATTACAGCTGTAAGTCGCTTGGGGTATGTCTCTATCAGTTTTGCACATCGAGAGACTGATTTTTTTCCCCATTCCTCCTTGCAAAACAGCTCAAGCTCAGTGAGGTTGGATGGAGAGCATTTGTGAACAGCAGTTTTCAGTTCTTTCCACAGATTCTCGATTGGATTCAGGTCTGGACTTTGACTTGGCCATTCTAACACCTGGATATGTTTATTTTTGAACCATTCCATTGTAGATTTTGCTTTATGTTTTGGATCATTGTCTTGTTGGAAGACAAATCTCTGTCCCAGTCTCAGGTCTTTTGCAGACTCCATCAGGTTTTCTTCCAGAATGGTCCTGTATTTGGCTCCATCCATCTTCCCATCAATTTTAACCATCTTCCCTGTCCCTGCTGAAGAAAAGCAGGCCCAAACCATGATGCTGCCACCACCATGTTTGACAGTGGGGATGGTGTGTTCAGGGTGTTGCTTTTACACCAAACATAACGTTTTGCATTGTTGCCAAAAAGTTCAATTTTGGTTTCATCTGACCAGAGCACCTTCTTCCACATGTTTGGTGTGTCTCCCAGGTGGCTTGTGGCAAACTTTAAACAACACTTTTTATGGATATCTTTAAGAAATGGCTTTCTTCTTGCCACTCTTCCATAAAGGCCAGATTTGTGCAATATACGACTGATTGTTGTCCTATGGACAGAGTCTCCCACCTCAGCTGTAGATCTCTGCAGTTCACCCAGAGTGATCATGGGCCTCTTGGCTGCATCTCTGATCAGTCTTCTCCTTGTATGAGCTGAAAGTTTAGAAGGACGGCCAGTTCTTGGTAGATTTGCAGTGGTCTGATACTCCTTCCATTTCAATATTATCTTGCACAGTGCTCCTTGGGATGTTTAAAGCTTGGAAAATCTTTTTGTATCCAAATCCGGCTTTAAACTTCTTCACAACAGTATCTCGGACCTGCCTGGTGTGTTCCTTGTTCTTCATGATGCTCTCTGCGCTTTTAACGGACCTCTGAGACTATCACAGTGCAGGTGCATTTATACGGAGACTTGATTACACACAGGTGGATTGTATTTATCATCATTAGTCATTTAGGTCAACATTGGATCATTCAGAGATCCTCACTGAACTTCTGGAGAGAGTTTGCTGCACTGAAAGTAAAGGGGCTGAATAATTTTGCACACCCAATTTTTCAGTTTTTGATTTGTTAAAAAAGTTTGAAATATCCAATAAATGTCGTTCCACTTCATGATTGTGTCCCACTTGTTGTTGATTCTTCACAAAAAAAGACAGTTTTATATCTTTATGTTTGAAGCCTGAAATGTGGCAAAAGGTCGCAAAGTTCAAGGGGGCCGAATACTTTCGCAAGGCACTGTACATATACTGGTTCATCATTCAAGTGAGCCAACTGTACATACATTAGCAATAATTTAGTATTTAAAACCTCTCTAGGCTAGCAACATTCAGATAAAGTGCAGGGTGCCAAATTCAAACTACAGAAACTGTAAATATTTAACATTCTTGAAAATACACTTGCAACATGTCAAAATAAAGCTTAACTTATTGTTAATCCAGCCGCAGTGTCAGATTTCAAAAAGGCTTTACGACGAAAGCAAACCATGCGATTATCTGAGGACAGCACCCCACCATACAAATGCATAGCAATCATTTTCAACCAGGCAGGTGGCGAGACAAAAGTCAGAAATAACGATAAAATAAATGCCTTACCTTTGAAGATCTTCTTCTGTTGGCTCTCCAAAATGTCCCAGAAACATCACAAATGGCCCTTTTGTTCGATAAACTCCTTTTTTATATCCCCAAAAATGTCCATTTATTTGGCGCGTTTGATTCAGAAAAACACCGGTTCCAACTCGCCCAACATGACGACAAATTATTTAATAAGTTACCTGTAAACTTTGTCCAAACATTTCAAACAACTTTCCTAATCCATCCTTAGGTAAATAAATAATAATCCATCAAATTTAAGACGGAATATAGGGTGTTCAATAGCGGATAAAAGTTACAGGTCGCGCACCCCAAACAAAAGAGTCCACTTGACTTGACTCTTGTTCTGATTAGCCGTACTTCTTCATTTCTCAAAGGAAAAACATCAACCAATTTCTAACGACTGTTGACATCTAGTGGAAGCCATAGGAACTGCAACCAGGTGCCTCATAAATCTAGTTTACCATAGAAATCTAATTGAAAACACAGTGGACTGAAAAAGAATAAACCCTGGATGGTTTATTCTAGGGGTTGCTCCTGCCAAATAAGGTATGTTATACTCACAGACATCATTTTAAAAGTTTTAGAGACTTTAGAGTATTTTCTATCCAAATCTACCAATTATATGCATATCCTAGCTTCTGGGCCTGAGTAGAAGGTGGTTTACTTTGGGCACGATTTTCATCCGGACGTCAAAATACCGCCCCCTATCCCAAATAAGTTTTAATGCACAATAATAATTTTTAAAAAGTTTAAAGTCTAGTGACAACATTATCTTCCTTAGGTGTGGTGCGGTTCATCCTTTCATGGCAAGAGCAACACTCTGGAGAAACAGGAAAACCCTGTCTGGCCTGGCGAGTTCAACTTTGCTAACATCCTTCCCAATGCTGTCCTGACGCTGGAGGTGAGTTTCCCACCTTACTATGCAAAGCGTTTTGAGCACTGGAAAGTCACTATGTAAATGCCATAAATTATTATTATGGTGATGAAGATGATAATGATGAGGAGGAGGAAGATTATTATGATGATTTTTACTATTATTGTTATTATGATGATTATTATTATTAGGTGTGGGATGATGTCATCGGACTAGATCACCACATGGGAACCTGCAAAATCACCATCCGCCCGGGAACACACAGTGAGACCTGCCAGCTGAAGAGAGGCACCGTCTACTACTCCTACAGCTACGGCTACGTCTACAGTTACTAGATGGAACAGTTTGATGATTAGATTGTAACCTATGACCTTTGTCACCCTTTCACTCATGTATTAATTTCCTTGTAGCATTAAAAAAACATGCTTCATAGCAAGATGTTCTCAGTCGGTCTTAATCATGTTTCTGAATTGTTTTATTTCTCAGAAGATGCCTTAGAAGATAGTACACAGCATATTAAAATAGTTCATCAATATTTCTACTAGATTTGAGATCTTATGTCAAAACCTTTAACAATTCGACAATTTACCTTTTACAGTGTCACGACATCACAACTCACTCTCTTCACTGCCATGGAGTTGAGAGAGAGAGACCGTGGAGAACAAAGACATTATTCTTCCCAAAACTCCTGTTTGCGACATTCAGAATATAACTGATGAGGTAATAATACCTTAAAAAGTGACTGTAATCGATAAGATATGAAAATATCTGAAGTGTTAATTCGGGAAAAAGAGACACTGAAAATATTTTCCCGTGGTGCCCCGACTTCCTAGTAAATTAAAATTACATGATAAGTTTAATCGCGTAATAAAATTACACATAGAGAATTGATTTTATAATATACAGTCTAAACATTTATTGATAGTCAACGACACAACAGTATACAATTTTTGTGCTTAAACCTGAGTGTAATATACCTTTTTGTTATTCTATGGTTTAGCCTTCTTTCATAATCAGCATTTCAGATAAATACAACATTTCTCCTTGGTGATAATTCAGTCCTTATGCTATGTTATTATGTTGATCCAACCTGGGATGACAATGGTGGAAGCTAAGCTGCAGTATCACCATCAACATGGGAACCCACAACGTCAGGGAACCCTCTGTTATACTTACAGTTACATATGACCCTCCCCGCATGTGGAAATGAACTGAATGATAATTAATAACGGTATATTATCAACAACAAAAATATGACTTAATCACACCCGATGGGGGCGCTGTTGTATAGAGAACTGCTGGCTAGGATTCCTAAAGCTTCTCAGAGTAGGACTGCTGAGATTACATTTACATTTACATTTAAGTCATTTAAATGTCACCAGTGATGCCTTTCAGACAGTGGTGTAAAATTCTTTAAAGTACAACTTAAGTCATTTTTTGAGCATCTGTATTGTACTTTACTATTCATATTTTACTCCATACATTTTCCCTGACACCCCAAAGTACTGATGAAATGTTGAAAGCTTAGCAGCACAGGGAAATGGTCAAATTCACACACTTATCAAGAGAATATATCCCCACTGCCTCTCCTCTGGCGAACTCACTAAAGACAAATGCTTTATTTGTAAATGATGTCTGAGTTTTTGAGTGTGTCCCCGGCTATCCCAAAAATAAAAATAAATAAAAATAGTGCCTTCTGTTTAGCTTGATATAAGGAATAAGAAATTATTTATACTTTTGATACTTAAGTAAATTTCAGAAATTACATTTACTTTTGACAAATAAGTATATTTTAAGCCAAATACCTTTAGACTTTTACTCAAGTTGTATTTTACTGGGTGACTTTTACTGCAGTTATTATATTAAGGTATCTTTACTTTTGTTCAAGTATGACAACTGAGTACTTTTTCCACCACTGTTTTCAGATCAGGGGAGACCTGTCCCTTATTCATAGTGTCTCAGATCAGGGGAGACATGTCCCTTATTCATAGTGTCTCAGATCAGGGGAGACCTGTCCCTTATTCATAGTGTCTCAGATCAGGGGAGATCTGTCCCTTATTCATAGTGTCTCAGATCAGGGGAGACCTGTCCCTTATTCATAGTGTCTCAGATCAGGGGAGACCTGTCCCTTATTCATAGTGTCTCAGATCAGGGGAGACCTGTCCCTTATTCATAGTGTTTCAGATCAGGGGAGACCTGTCCCTTATTCATAGTGTCTCAGATCAGGGGAGACCTGTCCCTTATTCATAGTGTCTCAGATCAGGGGAGACCTGTCCCTTATTCATAGTGTCTCAGATCAGGGGAGACCTGTCCCTTATTCATAGTGTCTCAGATCAGGGGAGACCTGTCCCTTATTCATAGTGTCTCAGATCAGGGGAGACCTGTCCCTTATTCATAGTGTCTCAGATCAGGGGAGACCTGTCCCTTATTCATAGTGTCTCAGATCAGGGGAGACCTGTCCCTTATTCATAGTGTCTCAGATCAGGGGAGACCTGTCCCTTATTCATAGTGTCTCAAATCAGGGGAGACCTGTCCCTTATTCATAGTGTCTCAGATCAGGGGAGACCTGTCCTTTATTTATAGTGTCTCAGATCAGGGGAGACCTGTCCCTTATTCATAGTGTCTCAGATCAGGGGAGACCTGTCCCTTATTCATAGTGTCTCAGATCAGGGGAGACATGTCCCTTATTCATAGTGTCTCAGATCAGGGGAGACATGTCCCTTATTCATAGTGTTTCAGATCAGGGGAGACCTGTCCCTTATTCATAGTGTCTCAGATCAGGGGAGACCCGTCCCTTATTCATAGTGTCTCAGATCAGGGGAGACCTGTCCCTTATTCATAGTGTCTCAGATCAGGGGAGACCTGTCCCTTATTCATAGTGTTTCAGATCAGGGGAGACCTGTCCCTTATTCATAGTGTCTCAGATCAGGGGAGACCTGTCCCTTATTCATAGTGTCTCAGATCAGGGGAGACCTGTCCTTTATTTATAGTGTCTCAGATCAGGGGAGACCTGTCCTTTATTTATAGTGTCTCAGATCAGGGGAGACCTGTCCCTTATTCATAGTGTCTCAGATCAGGGGAGACCTGTCCCTTATTCATAGTGTCTCAGATCAGGGGAGACATGTCCCTTATTCATAGTGTCTCAGATCAGGGGAGACCTGTCCCTTATTCATAGTGTCTCAGATCAGGGGAGACCTGTCCCTTATTCATAGTGTCTCAGATCAGGGGAGACATGTCCCTTATTCATAGTGTCTCAGATCAGGGGAGACATGTCCCTTATTCATAGTGTCTCAAATCAGGGGAGACCTGTCCTTTATTCATAGTGTCTCAGATCAGGGGAGACCTGTCCCTTATTCATAGTGTCTCAGATCAGGGGAGACCTGTCCCTTATTCATAGTGTTTCAGATCAGGGGAGACCTGTCCCTTATTCATAGTGTCTCAGATCAGGGAGACCTGTCCCTTATTCATAGTGTCTCAGATCAGGGGACCTGTCCTTTATTTATAGTGTCTCAGATCAGGGAGACCTGTCCCTTATTCATAGTGTCTCAGATCAGGGAGACCTGTCCCTTATTCATAGTGTCTCAGATCAGGGGAGACATGTCCCTTATTCATAGTGTCTCAGATCAGGGAGACCTGTCCCTTATTCATAGTGTCTCAGATCAGGGAGACCTGTCCCTTATTCATAGTGTCTCAGATCAGGGGAGACATGTCCCTTATTCATAGTGTCTCAGATCAGGGGAGACATGTCCCTTATTCATAGTGTCTCAAATCAGGGGAGACCTGTCCTTTATTCATAGTGTCTCAGATCAGGGGAGACCTGTCCCTTATTCATAGTGTCTCAGATCAGGGGAGACCTGTCCCTTATTCATAGTGTTTCAGATCAGGGGAGACCTGTCCCTTATTCATAGTGTCTCAGATCAGGGGAGACCTGTCCCTTATTCATAGTGTCTCAGATCAGGGGAGACCTGTCCTTTATTTATAGTGTCTCAGATCAGGGGAGACCTGTCCTTTATTTATAGTGTCTCAGATCAGGGGAGACCTGTACCTTATTCATAGTGTCTCAGATCAGGGAGACCTGTCCCTTATTCATAGTGTCTCAGATCAGGGGAGACATGTCCCTTATTCATAGTGTCTCAGATCAGGGAGACCTGTCCCTTATTCATAGTGTCTCAGATCAGGGAGACCTGTCCTTTATTCATAGTGTCTCAGATCAGGGGAGACATGTCCCTTATTCATAGTGTCTCAGATCAGGGGAGACATGTCCCTTATTCATAGTGTCTCAAATCAGGGGAGACCTGTCCTTTATTCATAGTGTCTCAGATCAGGGGAGACATGTCCCTTATTCATAGTGTCTCAGATCAGGGGAGACCTGTCCCTTATTCATAGTGTCTCAGATCAGGGGAGACATGTCCCTTATTCATAGTGTCTCAGATCAGGGGAGACCTGTCCCTTATTCATAGTGTCTCAGATCAGGGGAGACATGTCCCTTATTCATAGTGTCTCAGATCAGGGGAGACCTGTCCCTTATTCATAGTGTCTCAGATCAGGGGAGACCTGTCCTTTATTCATAGTGTCTCAGATCAGGGGAGACATGTCCCTTATTCATAGTGTCTCAGATCAGGGGAGACCTGTCCCTTATTCATAGTGTCTCAGATCAGGGGAGACATGTCCCTTATTCATAGTGTCTCAGATCAGGGGAGACCTGTCCCTTATTCATAGTGTCTCAGATCAGGGGGAGACCTGTCCTTTATTTATAGTGTCTCAGATCAGGGGAGACATGTCCCTTATTTATAGTGTCTCAGATTAGGAGATCTGATCTAGGATCAGGTTTTCCCAGTCCAGAACAATCTCCTTCAATATAATCTAATAAACCAAACTGTTATGAACACTCTTCATGAATACGGGTGTAGATCAGGGCCCGTGTCCACAAAGCACCTCAGAACTAGAGACTGCTTTCCAACAACAGGTGGTTTCTGTTGACTATCTAATAGAGGTTCTTGAACAGGAAAACATCTTAAAGCAGAGCATTACATTTACATTTTAGTCATCCAGCAGACGCTCTTATTCAGAATGACTTACAGAGGAGGACAGAGGAGTTGAGGAGAGGACAGACTTTTGCTCAAATGAGAATCTCCCAGTGAATAAATGTATCTCAGTGACAGGGAAACTAATGAGTGGTTGAGAGGTTGAGTAGAGTGTTAATTTATTAGTAGGTAAAGGAGGAGTCTGGTCTCCTCATTGATTACCTTCTTCAGCAGAGGATTCACAAGAGTATCCTTTCAGCTTCTAGCGTGGAAGTGTTTTAAAATCCACCCCCTTTGAATCAGCTGTTGTTATCTGGAAGGAGAAAATCATGCTACTTCTGCTTTTATCTATAAAATGTCTTCCACAACGACTAGCTACATTTATTTGTATCACTACACATGTATTTAGTGATTACAATGAGCCAATGAGGATGATATGATGGTATGTCTCCACATGCCTGACTGAGCAGTGAGGTCATTCCTCAGGATCTTCCGTGTGTGTGTGTGTGTGTGTGTGTGTGTGTGTGTGTGTGTGTGTGTGTGTGTGTGTGTGTGTGTGTGTGTGTGTGTGTGTGTGTGTGTGTGTGTGTGTGTGTGTGTGTGTGTGTGTGTGTGTGTGTGTGTGTGTGTCTGCCTTGCGTATCCCTAACCCTCTCCAACCCCTGCTTGGTCCACGGCACTACAGGGACAGAGTTAGACTTTATTCAAGCAAGGTAGTTGTTGATAGCCATTTGAGAATTCATTAAAATTGGTGGGAAATTAGTACAGTGTCTCTAACTTATTAGATGAAGGAGCCAATGGGCCGATGTGGAGAAGATTATGTTTTAACGCTTAGGTATCAGTAACAACAAGACAACCCATTGGATTATTACAGTACTGGTTATTAATATGGTGACAGCCCATTGGATAATTCCAGTATTAGCATTAATAAGGTGACAGTCCATTGGATAATTAGAGGACTGGTTATCAATAAGGTGACAGTCCATTGGATAATTACAGGACTGGTTATCAATAAGGTGACAGTCCATTGGATAATTACAGGACTGGTTATCAATAAGGTGACAGTCCATTGGATAATTACAGGACTGGTTATCAATAAGGTGACAGTCCATTGGATAATTACAGGACTGGTTATCAATAAGGTGACAGTCCATTGGATAATTACACAACTGATCGATATATCAATCTATTTGATAGTAATGTCCCATGGCCTGTCACCCCTAACAAACCATAGATCTCTCTTATTGTGACCTCTCCCTCTCCCTCTCCCTCTCCCTCTCCCTCTCTCGCTCTGTCTCCCTCTCTCGCTCTGTCCCCTTCTCTCGTGTGTAATTGGCTGCATTAGAGAGATAGGTTTAATTAGCGTGGTGCTTCCAGCTCGTTAGCTACTGATGAGGCCTGGAGAATACACCGTCCTCTCATCCATCCCCCCACACACACACACACACACACACACACACACACACACACACACACACACACACACACACACACACACACACACACACACACACACACACACACACACACACCCACACACACACACACACACACACACACTTCTCCTTGTCTAGTGCTCTTGTCTCAATCAGCAGATATTCTCTGTAAATGGGCTGTGTTAGGTTTTCCACCTCTCCTCTGTTGTTGCCATGACACCGTGAGGAGACAGCAGGTATGAAAGCAGTTGCCAAAGTAACAACACAGGATATTGCATGCATTCGCAGCAAGCAGAAAGCTTGTTAGTTTTATTATGAGAAACACAGCTGTCATCTGTGTGTAACTCATGCACACTATTCACTATGTAGTACACTACCCATAAGGCAATATACACGGAATGGGGTACCATTTGTGATGCACATCACACACTTATACGAGCGCAGTGGAAACGCCGTACAGACAAATATTTCCTGAGAAACTGTAGTAAACCAAGGTGTGTCTTTTTAAAGCCTACTACAGATCTGTTGTAAAAGCTAAAATTGAGACGTGTGTTGTTAGTTTGTTTTGTATGTTGCTAAGGGAATGATACAATTATTTTGGTTTGTTTCTTCACTTCTGAGCCGAAACACACTTTTCTGCTGCCGACTTTGCTTCGCCTTCTGACACACACGACGGATATCCCCTACTCTTGACGTTATCAAAGAAACACGCAGATATCATACAAATAAACTCCCAGGCCAGAGAAGAGAGAGAGAGGAAGATGAAGAAGAGAGAGAGAGACAGAACAAGCTCGGAAGGAGAGGGAGAGGTGACTCCAGTATTCCCCTCCCATCACGTGTTGTCTGGTTCTTATCTGGCCTTAGAGAGCAGCTAGTGTCTCCCACCAGAGAAAAAGCCCACGTTCTCTCTCAGACATAAATAATTGCACAGAGAAAACATTCCCATGAAGGTACTAACCCCCACCCCCACCTCTCTCACTCTCTCTCTCTCTCTCTCTCTCTCTCTCTCTCTCTCTCTCTCTCTCTCTCTCCCCTTTTTCCATATCTCCATCCTCCCTCCTCTCTCTGTCTTTCTCCCTCTCCCTCTCCCTCTCCCTCTCCCTCTCTCTCTCTCCCTCTCTCTCTCTCTCTCTCTCTCTCTCTCTCTCTCTCTCTCTCTCTCTCTCTCTCTCTCTCTCTCTCCATATCTCCATCCTCCCCTTGCTCTCTGTCTTTCCCTCTCTCTCTCTCTCTCTCTCTCTCTCCATCCTCCCCTTGCTCTCTCTCTCTCTCTCTCTCTCTCTCTCTCTCTTTCTTTCTCTCTCAATCTCCCATCTTCTCTTTCCTGATATCTTTTCTTTCATATTTTCCCTCTCTCTCCATTTCTTCTCTCTCCCACTCTCCAATCTCTTTCTCTTCCACTTCCTCTCTCTCTCCTCTCCTGCTGTCTATTCTCCCCCCCACTTCTCTGTAGTTCTCCTGGCCTGGTGGGAAAGACAGTGGGAGTCTCCCTACCCTGGTCTGGCCTCACAGATTAGCCACAACACACACACACACACAGACACACACAGACACACCACACACACACACACACAGGGTCAGTTTATCAGAGTGTGATAACAAGGTAAGACTCCAGACCTGTTTCAGAACAAACATTAATCCTGACATTTCAACAGCAGTCGACGAAGCATATTTATAAGAAAGGACAGAAGAGGCTCTACTGTTTAATGTACGGAAATGCTAATGTCTCTCAGAGGAATATGTTAATAAAATTGTTCGCTCTGCTAGTAAGTTGCTAAGGGTCAAGCAGACAGATCTAGAGGTTATTTATGACATAAGATCCTTCCCAAAAGCCCACAAGGTACTGATGGAGCCCAGACATTGTCTTTACCAGAAGTTTGAGCTCCTCCCCTCAGGGAGACATTACAGGGCACAAGGGAACAAAATAAATAACGACATACGATCATTTATCCGAGCGGCAGTAAGGCTCCCGAATGTTTAAAACCACCAGTAGTTGACAGAGTGTTCTGTTATGCAGATGATCATTCATGAACTTTTTACCTGTCTGTATAATACATAATGTCCTCTGTCGATCTTCCATTGTGTGTTGCTGTCTACGCACAGAGCCGCAACCAAAACTTCCCCATGAGGTAAATTAAGTAATTATCTTATCTTTGTCTTCTTAACAGACCGGGATGGAACTAGGGAAAAGCTATCAGACGTGTTCGGAGGGACGGAGTATCCAATCTAGTGTACTCAACAGGAAATAGGGTGCCATTTCAGGCTATTTTATGTTGCAAAAGGGGATAAAGAGAAGGAAGTAAGTTTGGTTTGAACTGTTTTCAAATGAACTGTCTATGATCATGGACTACAATGCGTTTTCAATGAGGATTCTTCATTGAGTTCAATATTTAGTCAAGGACTAGGATAAATCTGCATCCAGGAAACCACCTCATTGAGCCGTAGACTGGGTACTGTGTATGACGATGGATGCCAGAATATGCTGCTGTGGTGGACTTCTGGTATGGATGATGTGATCTACGGACTCCAACTCCTCGGCTCACTTTTTATCCGCTGTCTGTTATCAGGAAGAAGAGAGGATGCATGGATATTTGTCAGAGACCGAGACTGCTTCCCAAATGCACCCTGCTTCCCAAAGTGCACTATAAAGGGAATAGAGTGGCATTTCTGACAGACAAAGGCTATTACCCATTGTTAAAGGGTACTGTTACTGTTACAGCTACTGTTACTGACACTGTTACTGTTACTGTTGATAATACTGTTACTGTTACTGATACTGTTACTGATACTGTTACTGTCACTACTACTGTTACTGTTACTGATAGTGTTACTGTTACTGCTACTGTTACTACTACTGTTACTGTTACTGTTACTGTTACTGTTACTGTTAATGCTACTGTTACTGTTACTGTTACTGTTACTGTTACTGTTACTGTTACTACTACTGTTACTGTTACTGTTACTGTTACTGTTAATGCTACTGTTACTACTACTGTTACTGTTACTGTTACTGTTACTGTTACTGTTACTGTTACTGTTACTGATACTGATACGGTTACTGTTACTGTTACTACTACTGTTACTGTTACTGATACTGTTACTACTACTGTTACTGTTACTGTTACTGTTACTGTTACTGTTGATAATACTGTTACTGCTACTGTTACTACTACTGTTACTGTTACTGTTACTGTTACTGTTACTGTTACTGTTACTGCTACTGTTACTGTTACTGTTACTGTTACTGTTACTGTTACTGCTACTGTTACTACTACTGTTACTGTTACTGTTACTGTTACTGTTACTGTTACTACTACTGTTACTGTTACTACTACTGTTACTGTTACTGTTACTGATACTGTTACTACTACTGTTACTGTTACTGTTACTGTTAGTACTACTGTTACTGTTACTGTTACTGTTACTGTTACTGTTACTGTTACTGTTACTGCTACTACTACTGTTACCGTTACTGTTACTGTTACTGTTACTACTACTGTTACTGTTACTGTTACTGATACTGTTACTGTTACTACTACTGTTACTGTTACTGATACTGTTACTACTACTGTTACTGTTACTGTTACTGTTACTGTTACTGTTGATAATACTGTTACTGCTACTGTTACTACTACTGTTACTGTTACTGTTACTGTTACTGCTACTGTTACTGTTACTGTTACTGTTACTGTTACTGTTACTGATACTGTTACTGTTACTGTTACTGTTACTGTTACTGCTACTGTTACTACTACTGTTACTGTTACTGTTACTGTTACTACTACTGTTACTGTTACTACTACTGTTACTGTTACTGTTACTGATACTGTTACTACTACTGTTACTGATACTGTTACTACTACTGTTACTGTTACTGTTACTGTTACTGTTACTGTTACTGTTAGTACTACTGTTACTGTTACTGTTACTGTTACTGTTACTGTTACTGATACTGTTACTACTACTGTTACTGATACTGTTACTACTACTGTTACTGTTACTGTTACTGTTACTGTTACTGTTAGTACTACTGTTACTGTTACTGTTACTGTTACTGTTACTGTTACTGTTACTGTTACTGCTACTACTACTGTTACCGTTACTGTTACTGTTACTGTTACTACTACTGTTACTGTTACTGATACTGTTACTGTTACTACTACTGTTACTGCTACTGTTACTACTACTGTTACCGTTACTGTTACTGCTACTGTTACTGTTACTACTACTGTTACTGTTACTGTTACTACTACTGTTACTGTTACTGCTACTGTTACTACTACTGTTACTGCTACTGTTACTACTACTGTTACTGTTACTGTTACTGTTACTACTACTGTTACTGCTACTGTTACTACTACTGTTACTGTTACTGTTACTGTTACTGTTACTGTTACTACTACTGTTACTACTACTGTTACTGTTACTGTTACTACTACTGTTACTGTTACTACTACTGTTACTACTACTACTACTGTTACTGTTACTGTTACTGTTACTGTTACTGTTACTACTACTGTTACTACTACTGTTACTGTTACTGTTACTGTTACTACTACTGTTACTGTTACTACTACTGTTACTACTACTACTACTGTTACTGTTATTGCTACTGTTACTACTACTACTACTGTTACTGTTACTGTTACTGTTACTGTCACTGCTACGGTTACTACTACTGTTACCGTTACTGTTACTGTTACTGTTACTGTTACTGTTACTACTACTGTTACTGTTACTGTTACTGTTACTGTTACTGTTACTGTTACTGTTACTACTACTGTTACTGTTACTACTACTGTTACTGTTACTACTACTGTTACTGTTACTGTTACTGTTACTGTTACTGTTACTACTACTGTTACTACTACTGTTACTGTTACTGTTACTGTTACTGTTACTACTACTGTTACTGTTACTGTTACCGTTACTGTTACTGTTACTGTTACTGTTACTGTTACTACTACTGTTACTGTTACTGTTACTGTTACTGTTACTGTTACTGTTACTACTACTGTTACTGTTACTACTACTGTTACTGTTACTGTTACTGTTACTGTTACAGCTACTGTTACTGATACTGTTACTGTTACTGCTACTGTTACTACTACTGTTACTGCTACTGTTACTACTACTGTTACTGTTACTGTTACTGTTACTACTACTGTTACTGCTACTGTTACTACTACTGTTACTGTTACTGTTACTGTTACTACTACTGTTACTGTTACTACTACTGTTACTACTACTGTTACTGTTACTGTTACTACTACTGTTACTGTTACTACTACTGTTACTGCTACTGTTACTGATACTGTTTCTGTTACTGCTACTGTTACTGATACTGTTACTGTTACTGTTACTGTTACTGTTACTGTTACTGTTACTACTACTGTTACTGTTACTGATACTGTTACTACTACTGTTACTGTTACTGTTACTGTTACTGTTACTGTTACTGTTACTGTTACTACTACTGTTACTGTTACTGTTACTACTACTGTTACTGTTACTGTTACTGATACTGTTACTACTACTGTTACTGTTACTGTTACTGTTACTGTTACTGTTACTGTTACTGTCACTGCTACGGTTACTACTACTGTTACCGTTACTGTTACTGTTACTGTTACTGTTACTGTTACTACTACTGTTACTGTTACTGTTACTGTTACTACTACTGTTACTGTTACTGTTACTGTTACTGTTACTACTACTGTTACTGTTACTACTACTGTTACTGTTACTGATACTGTTACTACTACTGTTACTGTTACTGTTACTGTTACTGTTACTGTTGATAATACTGTTACTGCTACTGTTACTACTACTGTTACTGTTACTGTTACTGTTACTGCTACTGTTACTGTTACTGTTACTGTTACTGTTACTACTACTGTTACCGTTACGGTTACTGTTACTACTACTGTTACTGTTACTGTTACTGTTACTGTTACTGTTACTGTTACTACTACTGTTACTGTTACCGTTACTGTTACTGTTACTGTTACTGTTACTGTTACTGTTACTGTTACTACTACTGTTACTGTTACTGTTACTGTTACTGTTACTGTTACTGTTACTACTACTGTTACTGTTACTACTACTGTTACTGTTACTGTTACTGTTACAGCTACTGTTACTGATACTGTTAGTGTTACTGATACTGTTACTAATACTGTTACTGTTACCATTACTGATAATGTTACTACTACTGTTACTGCTACTGTTACTGATACTGTTTCTGTTACTGCTACTGTTACTGTTACTGTTACTGTTACTGTTACTGTTACTGTTACTGTTACTACTACTGTTACTGTTACTGATACTGTTACTACTACTGTTACTGTTACTGTTACTGTTACTGTTACTGTTACTGTTACTACTACTGTTACTGTTACTGTTACTACTACTGTTACTGTTACTGTTACTGATACTGTTACTACTACTGTTACTGTTACTGTTACTGTTACTGTTACTACTACTGTTACTGTTACTGTTACTGTTACTGTTACTGATACTGTTACTACTACTGTTACTGTTACTGATACTGTTACTATTACTACCACTGTTACTGTTACTGTTACTATTACTGTTACTACTACTGTTAATGTTACTACGACTGTTACTGTTACTGTTACTACTACTGGTACTGTTACTGTTACTACTACTGTTACTGATACTGTTACTACTACTGTTACTACTACTACTACTGTTACTGTTACTGTTACTACTACTGGTACTGTTACTGTTACTACTACTGTTGCTGATACTGTTACTACTACTGTTACTGTTACTACTACTACTGTTACTGTTACTGTTACTGTTACTATTACTGTTACTACTACTGTTACTGTTACTGTTACTACTACTGGTACTGTTACTGTTACTACTACTGTTACTGATACTGTTACTACTACTGTTACTACTACTGTTACTGTTACTGTTACTGTTGCTGTTGCTGTTACTGTTACTGTTACTGTTACTGTTATTGCTACTGTTACTGTTACTGTTACTGTTACTGTTGCTGTTACTGTTACTGTTACTGTTACTGTTACTGTTGCTGTTACTGTTATTGTTACTGTTACTGTTACTGTTACTGTTACTGTTACTGTTACTGTTACTGTTATTGCTACTGCTACTACAGGGCATATCAGAAGTAGTTGATGATCACTCTTTTTTGGGAGCTTTGAATTGGGTCAAAGTACATGGCCAAAAGTATGTGGACATTTCTTCAAATTAGTAGGTTAAGCCGTTTCAGCATCACTCATTGTTTAACAGGTGTATAAAATCGATCACAAAGCCATGCAATCTCCATAGATTTGGTTCTCTGGAGTGATGAATCATTCTTCACCATCTGGCAGTCCTACAGACAAATTTTGGGTTTGGCGGATGCAAGAAGAATGCTACCTGCCCGAATGCATCGTACCAACTGTAAAGTTTGGTGGAGGAGGAATAGTGGTCTGGAGCTGTGTTTGTTCTGGCCCCTTAATTCTTGCGAAGGGAAATATTAAAGCTACAGCAGACAATTACATTCTAGATGATTTTGTGCTTTCAACTTTGTGGCATCAGTTTGGGAAAGGCCCTTTCCTGTCTCAGCATGACAATGCCCCCGTGCACAAAGAGAGGTCCATACAGAAGTGGTTTGTCAAGATCGTTGTGGAAAAACTTGACTGGCCTGTAAAGAGCCCTGACCTCAACCCCATCAAACACCTTTGAGATGAATTGGAACACTGACTGGGAGCCAGACCTAATCGCCCAACATCAGTGCCTGACCTCACTAATGCTCTTGTGGCCGAATGGAACCAAGATCCCGCAGCAATGTTCCATCATCTAGTGGAAAGCCTTCCCAGAAGAGTGGATGCTGTTTCAGCAGCAAAGGGGGGACCAACTCCATATTAATGCCCATGATTTTGGAATGAGATATATTTCCAAAATGTTTAACATTGCTACTCATGCTGTTTAAAATGATATTTTTAATGGCGTGTTATTCAACACTGTTCTACTTCTCTATTGTCACGGAGATTGAGATGACATCACAGTGGACACAAACTAGTATCTGTTCTTACATTCATCTGTAACAGTTGGCCAATCAGACGTAAAGGACTGATATATGGCAACATTCTTCACATTCTGTGTATTTGTATAAAACATCAATAGGATCATAATTGGCTCATTAACCAAAAGCTACAGGGATAATTAGGTAGGTTGACCCTTTTTGTTTTCCCCGTTCATCTCCTCCAGGCTTAAAAACAGATGTCTTGAGTTTTGGAAACACGCTCATAAATAACGTTCCCTTCACAACATTACGCTTCTTTTCCTTTTCACCTGGAAGGCTCAGAATCCTTTCCATGATAAAAACCCAGCTAGCAGAAACTTCTGCCCAGGATACCCTGGAACATTGGGAGGGTAGGCCGTACACACACACAGACACACACACAAACCCTCCGCCCCTGCCAAATAAAAAGAAAGGAGGGATTTTTTATGACCTCATCAGGTTTACGAGATGGAAATGAGGATGAAAGAGTTGCGCTGTACGTGTGTGTGCGCCCGCACCTGTGTGTGTGTGTGTGTGTGTGTATGTGTGTGTGTGTGTGTGTGTGTGTGTGTGTGTGTGTGTGTGTGTGTGTGTGTGTGTGTGTGTGTGTGTGTGTGTGTGTGTGTGTGTGTGTGTGTGTGTGTGTGTGTGTGTGTGTGTGTGTGTGCTCAAGCTGTTTAGGGAGTTGTTTTAATGTTTGTAAGGATGTTCATAAAGACAGGAATCAAACTGTCATCACCGCAGTGTGTTTCAGCTGGGACATCAAGGCTGTAACCTCTCATGTTTTAACAGCTTTAGGAGACTGAGTTAGTTCTTTCTCACAACACTTATGACGATAACAATCTGAACCATATTGTTTAGCTGTCAGTGGGTGCAAAATGAAAGTATATCACAGTTCACCACCCTAATGTATTCCAGTGCTTCAGACATTATAGTAGATCACAGTTCACCACCCTAACCCTAATGTATTCCAGTGCTTCAGACATTAGAGTAGATCACAGTTCACCACCCTAACCCTAATGTATTCCAGTGCTTCAGACATTAGAGTAGATCACAGTTCACCACCCTAACCCTAATGTATTCCAGTGCTTCAGACATTATAGTAGATCACAGTTCACCACCCTAACCCTAATGTATTCCAGTGCTTCAGACATTATAGTAGATCACAGTTCACCACCCCAACCCTAATGTATTCCAGTGCTTCAGACATTATAGTAGATCACAGTTCACCACCCTAACCCTAATGTATTCCAGTGCTTCAGACATTAGAGTAGATCAACGTTCACCACCCTAACCCTAATGTATTCCAGTGCTTCAGACATTATAGTAGATCACAGTTCACCACCCTAACCCTAATGTATTCCAATGCTTCAGACATTAGAGTAGATCACAGTTCACCACCCTAACCCTAATGTATTCCAATGCTTCAGACATTAGAGTAGATCACAGTTCACCACCCTAACCCTAATGTATTCCAGTGCTTCAGACATTAGAGTAGATCACAGTTCACCACCCTAACCCTAATGTATTCCAGTGCTTCAGACATTAAAGTAGATCACAGTTCACCACCCTAACCCTAATGTATTCCAGTGCTTCAGACATTAAAGTAGATCACAGTTCATTGTCCGAGCCCTAATGTATTCCAGTGCTTCAGACATTAAAGTAGATCACAGTTCACCACCCTAACCCTAATGTATTCCAATGCTTCAGACATTAGAGTAGATCACAGTTCATTGTCCGAGCCCTAATGTATTCCAGTGCTTCAGATATTAGAGTAGATCACAGTTCACCACCCTAACCCTAATGTATTCCAGTGCTTCAGACATTAGAGTAGATCACAGTTCACCACCCTAACCCTAATGTATTCCAGTACTTCAGACATTAGAGTAGATCACAGTTCATCGTCCGAGCACTAATGTATTCCAATGCTTCAGACATTAAAGTAGATCACAGTTCATCGTCCGAGCCCTAATGTATCCAATGCTTCCTCTTTACAAATATTATGCAACAGTAAGAACCACATATTACAGGATGTGTATATTATGTCGACGTACAGGCGTTGTAAAGATCCCATACTCTACCTGTGTTAGCATCTGGAAATCATTCTCGTTATTTAAAGAAGTGGTTGAGATCAACTATATTGCGGTCAGACTGCACAGAACCCCTGATTTTCATTTTGCAACCCAAATATGTTTTTGTTATGGCATGAAGATAAAATATGGATTATGCGATGAAGATGAGAGATTTATCATGTGATGGAGATGAGATTCATTATGTAATGAAGATGAGCGATTCTGTCCCTCAAACTGATTCCCTTTAACGTGCTGAAGCTTTACCAGTGCCAGTGCAGATCACGTAGCCTGGTAAAAACCAGACTGAACAGGTAAAAACCAGACTGAACAGGTAAAAACCAGACGGAACGGGTAAAAACCAGACTGAACAGGTAAAAACCAGACTGAACAGGTAAAAACCAGACTGAACAGGTAAAAACCAGACTGAACAGGTAAAAACCAGACTGAACAGGTAAAAACCAGACTGAACAGGTAAAAACCAGACGGAACGGGTAAAAACCAGACTGAACAGGTAAAAACCAGACTGAACAGGTAAAAACCAGACTGAACAGGTAAAAACCAGACTGAACAGGTAAAAACCAGACTGAACAGGTAAAAACCAAACTGAGCAGCATTCACAACAACATATGCAGCATACTTTACTGACCCTATCACAGGAGGTTGGTGGCACCTAAATTGGGGAGGACCGGCTCGTGGTTGGAGCAGAAGGAGTGGAACGCCATCAAATACGCCATGGTTTGATGTCATTCCATTTGCTTCATTCCAGCCATAGTATTATGAGCTGTGCTCTGTCAGCAGCCTCCATTGGACTGTATTGTCCCTGTGGGGGGAAAGCTGTTGCAGTATCATGTACACGTTTAATAAGATGCCGTTAAAAAGGACAGGGACAGAGAATTCGATAGACAACCAAATTCACAACACACATTCATAACAGTGAATTCATTGTCTTATGATTGTATAGTTTCTGCGCTTTTTTTTTATCTCAGAGCCCTAACCGAAGCTTTATAGTCTTCCCAGTAAAACCATGAGAATTGCATTGGGCTTGTGAATAGAATTGTAAACATCTTTATTGTTTTGTTAGACTTCAGTGTGGCTTTTGACATTATCGATCATAGTCTGCTGCTGAAAAAACGTATCTGTTATGTCTTTACACCCCCTGGTATATTGTGGATAAAGAGTTACCTGTCTAACAGAACACTGGGGGTGTTTTTTAATGGATGCCTCTCCACAGTAATCCAGGTAGAATCAGGAATGCCCCAGGGCAGCTGTCTAAGCCCCTTGCTTTTTTCAATCTTTACTAACGACATGCCACTGGCTTTGTATATGTATGCGGATGACTTAACTCTATACATGTCTACTACTACAGCGATTGAAATGACTGCAACACTTAACAAAGAGTCCTTCTTAACATCACTATCAACAAAGCAGGTCCTACAGACCCTAGTTTTGTCGCACCTGGACTACTGTGTGGTCAGGTGCCACAAAAAGGGACTCAGGAAAATTGTAACCGGCTCAGAACAGGGCAGCACGGCTGGCTCTTGGATGTACACAGAAAGTTAACAATAATAATATGAATGTCAATATCTCCTGGTTTCAAGTGAAGGAGAGATTGACTTTATCACTACTTGTATTTCTGAGAGGTATTGA